>NW_028225185.1:25405154-25455559 GCF_052327205.1 Somniosus microcephalus | reverse complement strand
GATAGAGAACTGGCTGGCGGATAGAAAACAGAGAGTTGGAATAAACGGCTCGTTTTCGGAGTGGCAGGCAGTGACCAGCGGGGTGCCGCAACGATCTGTCCTGGGACCCCAGCTGTTCACAATATATATAAATGATCTGGATCAGGGAATTGGATGCAATATTTCCAAATTCGCTGACGACACTAAACTAGGAGGAGGGGTGGGCTCTGATGAGGATGTCAGGAGGCTACAGTGCGATTTGGACAGGTTGGGGGAATGGGCGGATACGTGGCAGATGCACTATAATGTGGATAAATGCGAGGTTATCCACTTTGGGGGTAAAAACAGGAGGGTAGATTATTATCTAAATGGCAATAGATTGGGAGATGGGGAAGTGCAGAGGGACCTGGGTGTTCTTGTGCACCAGTCACTGAAGGAGAGCATGCAGGCGCAACAGGCGATTAAGAAGGCAAATGGTATGTTGGCCTTCATATCAAGGGGGTTCGAGTATAGGAATAGGGATACCTTACTACAGCTGTACAAGGTGCTGGTGAGACCGCATCTGGAGTATTGTGTACAGTTTTGGTCGCCCCATCTGCGGAAGGATGTTCTTGCCATGGAAAGAGTGCAACGGCGATTCACCAGGCTGATACCTGGAATGGCGGGAATGACCTACGAAGAGAGATTAAATAGTTTGGGCTTGTACTCACTGGAGTTTAGAAGATTGAGAGGGGATCTCATCGAAACATATAAAATTATGGCAGGCCTGGACAGGCTGAATTCAGAGAGAATGTTTCCAATGGCCGGGGAGCACAGAACCAGGGGCCACAGTCTAAAAATAGCGGGCAAATCATTTAAAACAGAGATGAGGAAGAATTTCTTCACTCAAAGAGTGGTGAGCCTGTGGAATTCCCTGCCACAGAGGGCTGTGAAGGCTAATTCAATAAATATTTTCAAGAGAGAATTGGATATATTTCTGAAGGCTAAGGGGATTAAGGGTTACGGAGAAAAGGCGGGGACGGGGTACTGAACTGGTAAGATCAGCTATGATCTCAGACGAAGATCAGCCATGATCTCATTGAATGGCGGAGCAAGCTCGAAGGGCCGAATGGCCTACTCCTGTTCCTATCTCTATGTTTCTATGTTTCTATGTGACAGATTTACATCCTCAATCCCTCAGAGACAGAGTTACACCCTCAATCCCTCAGTGACAGATTTACATCCTCAATCCCTCAGTGACAGATTTACACCCTCAATCCCTCAGAGACAGATTTACACACTCAATCCCTCAGAGACAGATTTACACCCTCAATCCCTCAGTGACAGATTTACATCCTCAATCCCTCAGAGGCAGATTTACACCCTCAATCCCTCAGAGACAGATTTACATCCTCAATCCCTCAGAGACAGATTTACACCCTCAAACCCTCAGAGACAGATTTACACCCTCAATCCCTCAGAGAGATTTACACCCTCAATCCCTCAGAGACAGATTTACATCCTCAATCCCTCAGTGACAGATTTACACCCTCAATCCCTCAGAGACAGATTTACACCCTCAATCCCTCAGAGACAGATTTACACCCTCAATCCCTCAGAGACAGATTTACACCCTCAATTCCTCAGTGACAGATTTACACCCTCAATCCCTCAGTGACAGATTTAAACCCTCAATCCCTCAGAGACAGATTTACACCCTCAATCCCTCAGGGACAGATTTACACCCTCAATCCCTCAGTGACAGATTTACATCCTCAATCCCTCAGTGACAGATTTACATTCACAATCCCCCAGAGACAGATTTACACCCTCAATCCCTCAGAGACAGATTTACACCCTCAATCCCTCAGTGACCGATTTACACCCTCAATCACTCAGTGACAGATTTACACCCTCAATTCCTGAGAGACAGATTTACACCCTCAATCCCTCAGAGACAGATTTACACCCTCAATCCCTCAGAGACAGATTTACACCCTCAATCCCTCAGTGACAGATTTACACCCTCAATCCCTCAGTGACAGATTTACACCCTCAATCCCTCAGTGACAGATTTACACCCTCAATTCTTCAGAGACAGCTTTACACCCTCAATCCCTCAGTGACAGATTTAGACCCTCAATCCCTCAGAGACAGATTTACACCCTCAATCCCTCAGTGACAGATTTACACCCTCAATACCTCAGAGACAGATTTACACCCTCAATCCCTCAGAGACAGATTTACACCCTCAATCCCTCAGAGACAGATTTACATCCTCAATCCCTCAGAGACAAATTTACACCCTCAATCCCTCACAGACAGATTTACACCCTCAATCCCTCAGTGACAGATTTACATCCTCAATCCCTCAGTGACAGATTTACATTCACAATCCCCCAGAGACAGATTTACACCCTCAATCCCTCAGAGACAGATTTACACCCTCAATCCCTCAGTGACCGATTTACACCCTCAATCACTCAGTGACAGATTTACACCCTCAATCCCTGAGAGACAGATTTACACCCTCAATCCCTCAGAGACAGATTTACACCCTCAATCCCTCAGAGACAGGTTTACACCCTCAATCTCTCAGAGACAGATTTACACCCTCAATCCCTCAGTGACCGATTTACACCCTCAATCCCTCAGAGACAGATTTACACCCTCAATCCCTCAGAGACAGATTTACACCCTCAATCCCTGAGAGACAGATTTACACCCTCAATCCCTCAGAGACAGATTTACACCCTCAATCCCTCAGAGACAGATTTACACCCTCAATCCCTCAGTGACAGATTTACACCCTCAATCCCTCAGTGACAGATTTACACCCTCAATCCCTCAGTGACAGATTTACACCCTCAATTCTTCAGAGACAGCTTTACACCCTCAATCCCTCAGTGACAGATTTAGACCCTCAATCCCTCAGAGACAGATTTACACCCTCAATCCCTCAGTGACAGATTTACACCCTCAATACCTCAGAGACAGATTTACACCCTCAATCCCTCAGAGACAGATTTACACCCTCAATCCCTCAGAGACAGATTTACATCCTCAATCCCTCAGAGACAAATTTACACCCTCAATCCCTCACAGACAGATTTACACCCTCAATCCCTCAGAGACAGATTTACACCCTCAATCCCTCAGAGACAGATTTACACCCTCAATCCCTCAGAGACAGATTTACACCCTCAATCCCTCAGAGACAGATTTGCACCCTCAATCCCTCAGAGACAGATTTACACCCTCAATCCCTCAGTGACAGATTTACGCCCTCAATCCCTCAGAGACAGATTTACACCCTCAATCCCTCAGTGACAGATTTACACCCTCAATCCCTCAGAGACAGATTTACACCCTCAATCCCTCAGAGACAGATTTACACCCTCAATCCCTCAGTGACAGATTTACACCCTCAATCCCTCAGAGACAGATTTACACCCTCAATCCCTCAGAGACAGATTTACACCCTCAATCCCTCAGAGACAGATTTACACCCTGTGGTAAACCACTGTTGTTAGTATTGTTGTTCACCACTGTTGTTAGTACTGTTGTTCACTGTTAGTACTGTTGTTCACTCTTGCATATTGTTGTACTTGTCTGTGCATGCCTCAGCTGACTCCGCCCCTGGCTTCACCCTCATGGCTGGGTATAAAGGTCGCTGCTCAGAAGCCTCCGGCCCTTTTGGATACCAGGCAACCACAAGAGGCATGCTCTGTTCTTTGGTAATAAAAGCCTGTTTATTACTTTCTCAATCTCCAGTCTTTTGTAGCAATTGATAGTGCATCAATTTTATTACCAAAGTTAAATGTTGCCTGCGGATGCTGATCAACCGATGGCGCAAAACGCTGAGCAGCAGGCGCTGCTGCGAGCCCTCAGACCAACATGCCTGGACCTAGACCCCCAAGAAGCGGGTTCGTCGACTAAATTCGCACAATGGCTGCGTTGCTTTGAGGCGTATCTGGAAGCCTCGACCGTGACTCTTGATGAAAATAAACTGAAAATCCTGGCCTCGAAGGTGAGCCACCAAGTCTATACTTTAATCCAAGATGCGACGACCTACGCGGCGGCTATCGACCTACTGAAAGGGCAGTATGCACGCCCGGTTAACACGGTCTATGCCAGGCACCTTTTAAGATCTCGCAGACAGCAGCCCGGGGAATCGGTGGAAGCCTTCCTACGGGCACTGCGGGTACTCGGACGTGGCTGCGACTGCAAGGAAGTATCGGCCGCGGCACATGTGGAGGGACTGATACGAGACGCTTTCGTTGCGGGTCTAAGGTCCGACTACTCCCGGCAGAGGCTGCTGGAGAAGGGTGAAATAGACCTGACAAAGGCAGGGGTTTCATTAAATCCGAGGTAGCGAGACTCCTGAAGGAAGGGATTATCGAGAGCAGCAATAGCCCATGGCGAGCACAAGTGGTGGTGGTGAAGGCTGGCGGCAAACAGCGCCTAGTTATTGACTACAGCCAGACGATCAACCGCTACACCCAGCTGGATGCATATCCACTCCCCCGCATATCTGACATGGTCAATCAGATAGCACAATACCGGGTGTTCTCGACGATTGATCTGAAGTCGGCATACCACCAGCTACAACCCCCGGGGTAACGGCCAGGTGGAAAGGGAGAATGCGACAGTCTGGAAGGCAGTCCTTTTAAACTTAAAATCTAAGGGCCTTCCGACCTCCCGCTGGCAGGAGGTCCTCCCTGCGGCGCTCCATTCCATTCGGTCACTGCTCTGTACACCCACCAATGCCACTCCTCACGAGAGAATGTTCTCCTTCCCCAGGAAGTCCACGTCGGGGATTTCGCTACCAACATGGCTGACTTCTCCAGGTCCCGTCCTACTGCGGAAGCACGTGAGGACCCATAAGGCAGACCCCCTGGTCGAGAGGGTGAGCCTCCTCCACGCCAACCCGCAGTATGCTTACGTGGTGTACCCGGACGGGCGGGAGGACACAGTCTCCATTCGAGACCTCGCACCTGCAGGTGCTCCTGAAACACCCTCTTCGCCACCCACCGCTACTCCTGCCTACCCCCAGGACACAGTCCCCGCACGAGACCTCGCACCTTCGGGTGCCTCTGAGAGACCACCATCACTACCTCCCATTACCCATGCTCTGACCCCTGTAGACGGCATGCAGCAGCCCCAGGGTCTGCCACCTGCTACACCTCCTCTGAACGAGACACCGGGTTCACCGTTGGATGCTGCACCATCACCGCCGCTGCTGCGACGCTCAGGACGGCTTACAAGGCCTCCTGATAGACTTCAGTACACAAAATTTTAGTGCACTTCACCCCGCCGGACTCAATTCTAAACAAGGGGTGAATGTGGTAAACCACTGTTGTTAGTATTGTTGTTCACCACTGTTGTTAGTACTGTTGTTCACTGTTAGTACTGTTGTTCACTCTTGCATATTGTTGTACTTGTCTGTGCATGCCTCAGCTGACTCCGCCCCTGGCTCCACCCTCATGGCTGGGTATAAAGGTCGCTGCTCAGAGGCCTCCGGCCCTTTTGGATACCAGGCAACCACAACAGGCATGCTCTGTTCTTTGGTAATAAAAGCCTGTTTATTACTTTCTCAATCTCCAGTCTTTTGTAGCAATTGATAGTGCATCACACCCTCAATCCCTCAGAGACAGATTTACATCCTCAATCCCTCAGAGACAGATTTACACCCTCAATCCCTCAGAGACAGATTTACACCCTCAATCCCTCAGAGACAGATTTACACCCTCAATTCCTCAGTGACAGATTTACACCCTCAATCCCTCAGTGACAGATTTACACCCTCAATTCCTCAGTGACAGATTTACACCCTCAATCCCTCAGAGACAGATTTACACCCTCAATCCCTCACAGACAGATTTACACCCTCAATCCCTCAGAGACAGATTTACACCCTCAATCCGTCAGAGACAGATTTACACCCTCAATCCCTCAGAGACAGATTTACACCCTCAATCCCTCAGAGACAGATTTACACCCTCAATCCCTCAGTGACAGATTTACACCCTCAATCCCTCAGAGACAGATTTGCACCCTCAATCCCTCAGAGACAGATTTACACCCTCAATCCCTCAGTGACAGATTTACGCCCTCAATCCCTCAGAGACAGATTTACACCCTCAATCCCTCAGTGACAGATTTACACCCTCAATCCCTCAGAGACAGATTTACACCCTCAATCCCTCAGAGACAGATTTACACCCTCAATCCCTCAGTGACAGATTTACACCCTCAATCCCTCAGAGACAGATTTACACCCTCAATCCCTCAGAGACAGATTTACACCCTCAATCCCTCAGTGACAGATTTACACCCTCAATCCCTCAGAGACAGACTTACACCCTCAATCCCTCAGAGACAGATTTACACCCTCAATCCCTCAGAGACAGATTTACACCCTCAATCCCTCAGTGACAGATTTACACCCTCAATCCCTCAGAGACAGATTTACACCCTCAATCCCTCAGAGACAGATTTACACCCTCAATCCCTCAGAGACAGATTTACACCCTCAATTCTTCAGAGACAGCTTTACACCCTCAATCCCTCAGTGACAGATTTACACCCTCAATCCCTCAGAGACAGATTTACACCCTCAATCCCTCAGTGACAGATTTACACCCTCAATACCTCAGAGACAGATTTACACCCTCAATCCCTCAGAGACAGATTTACACCCTCAATCCCTCAGAGACAGATTTACATCCTCAATCCCTCAGAGACAAATTTACACCCTCAATCCCTCACAGACAGATTTACACCCTCAATCCCTCAGAGACAGATTTACACCCTCAATCCCTCACAGACAGATTTACACCCTCAATCCCTCAGAGACAGATTTACACCCTCCATCCCTCAGAGACAGATTTACACCCTCAATCCCTCAGAGACAGATTTACACCCTCGAACCCTCAGTGGCAGATTTACACCCTCCATCCCTCAGAGACAGATTTACACCCTGTGGTAAACCACTGTTGTTAGTATTGTTGTTCACCACTGTTGTTAGTACTGTTGTTCACTGTTAGTACTGTTCACTCTTGCATATTGTTGTACTTGTCTGTGCATGCCTCAGCTGACTCCGCCCCTGGCTTCACCCTCATGGCTGGGTATAAAGGTCGCTGCTCAGAAGCCTCCGGCCCTTTTGGATACCAGGCAACCACAAGAGGCATGCTCTGTTCTTTGGTAATAAAAGCCTGTTTATTACTTTCTCAATCTCCAGTCTTTTGTAGCAATTGATAGTGCATCAATTTTATTACCAAAGTTAAATGTTGCCTGCGGATGCTGATCAACCGATGGCGCAAAACGCTGAGCAGCAGGCGCTGCTGCGAGCCCTCAGACCAACATGCCTGGACCTAGACCCCCAAGAAGCGGGTTCGTCGACTAAATTCGCACAATGGCTGCGTTGCTTTGAGGCGTATCTGGAAGCCTCGACCGTGACTCTTGATGAAAATAAACTGAAAATCCTGGCCTCGAAGGTGAGCCACCAAGTCTATACTTTAATCCAAGATGCGACGACCTACGCGGCGGCTATCGACCTACTGAAAGGGCAGTATGCACGCCCGGTTAACACGGTCTATGCCAGGCACCTTTTAAGATCTCGCAGACAGCAGCCCGGGGAATCGGTGGAAGCCTTCCTACGGGCACTGCGGGTACTCGGACGTGGCTGCGACTGCAAGGAAGTATCGGCCGCGGCACATGTGGAGGGACTGATACGAGACGCTTTCGTTGCGGGTCTAAGGTCCGACTACTCCCGGCAGAGGCTGCTGGAGAAGGGTGAAATAGACCTGACAAAGGCAGGGGTTTCATTAAATCCGAGGTAGCGAGACTCCTGAAGGAAGGGATTATCGAGAGCAGCAATAGCCCATGGCGAGCACAAGTGGTGGTGGTGAAGGCTGGCGGCAAACAGCGCCTAGTTATTGACTACAGCCAGACGATCAACCGCTACACCCAGCTGGATGCATATCCACTCCCCCGCATATCTGACATGGTCAATCAGATAGCACAATACCGGGTGTTCTCGACGATTGATCTGAAGTCGGCATACCACCAGCTACAACCCCCGGGGTAACGGCCAGGTGGAAAGGGAGAATGCGACAGTCTGGAAGGCAGTCCTTTTAAACTTAAAATCTAAGGGCCTTCCGACCTCCCGTTGGCAGGAGGTCCTCCCTGCGGCGCTCCATTCCATTCGGTCGCTGCTCTGTACACCCACCAATGCCACTCCTCACGAGAGAATGTTCTCCTTCCCCAGGAAGTCCACGTCGGGGATTTCGCTACCAACATGGCTGACTTCTCCAGGTCCCGTCCTACTGCGGAAGCACGTGAGGACCCATAAGGCGGACCCCCTGGTCGAGAGGGTGAGCCTCCTCCACGCCAACCCGCAGTATGCTTACGTGGTGTACCCGGACGGGCGGGAGGACACAGTCTCCATTCGAGACCTCGCACCTGCAGGTGCTCCTGAAACACCCTCTTCGCCACCCACCGCTACTCCTGCCTACCCCCAGGACACAGTCCCCGCACGAGACCTCGCACCTTCGGGTGCCTCTGAGAGACCACCATCGCTACCTCCCATTACCCGCGCTCTGACCCCTGTAGACGGCATGCAGCAGCCCAGGGTCCGCCACCTGCTACACCTCCTCTGAACGAGACACCGGGTTCACCGTTGGATGCTGCACCATCACCGCCGCTGCTGCGACGCTCAGGACGGCTTTACAAGGCCTCCTGATAGACTTCAGTACACGAATTTTTAGTGCACTTCACCCCGCCGGACTCAATTCTAAACAAGGGGTGAATGTGGTAAACCACTGTTGTTAGTATTGTTGTTCACCACTGTTGTTAGTACTGTTGTTCACTGTTAGTACTGTTGTTCACTCTTGCATATTGTTGTACTTGTCTGTGCATGCCTCAGCTGACTCCGCCCCTGGCTCCACCCTCATGGCTGGGTATAAAGGTCGCTGCTCAGAGGCCTCCGGCCCTTTTGGATACCAGGCAACCACAACAGGCATGCTCTGTTCTTTGGTAATAAAAGCCTGTTTATTACTTTCTCAATCTCCAGTCTTTTGTAGCAATTGATAGTGCATCACACCCTCAATCCCTCAGAGACAGATTTACATCCTCAATCCGTCAGAGACAGATTTACACCCTCAATCCCTCAGAGACAGATTTACACCCTCAATCCCTCAGAGACAGATTTACATTCTCAATCCCTCAGAGACAGATTTACACCCTCAATCCCTCAGAGACAGATTTACACCCTCAATCCCTCAGAGACAGATTTACACCCTCAATTCCTCAGTGACAGATTTACACCCTCAATCCCTCAGTGACAGATTTACACCCTCAATTCCTCAGTGACAGATTTACACCCTCAATCCCTCAGAGACAGATTTACACCCTCAATCCCTCAGAGACAGATTTACACCCTCAATCCGTCAGAGACAGATTTACACCCTCAATCCCTCAGAGACAGATTTACACCCTCAATCCTCAGAGACAGATTTACACCCTCAATCCCTCAGTGACAGATTTACACCCTCAATCCCTCAGAGACAGATTGCACCCTCATTCCCTCAGAGACAGATTTACACCCTCAATCCCTCAGTGACAGATTTACGCCCTCAATCCCTCAGAGACAGATTTACACCCTCAATCCCTCAGTGACATATTTACACCCTCAATCCCTCAGAGACAGATTTACACCCTCAATCCCTCAGAGACAGATTTACACCCTCAATCCCTCAGTGACAGATTTACACCCTCAATCCCTCAGAGACAGATTTACACCCTCAATCCCTCAGAGACAGATTTACACCCTCAATCCTCAGAGACAGATTTACACCCTCAATCCCTCAGAGACAGATTTACACCCTCAATCCCTCAGAGACAGATTTACACCCTCAATCCCTCAGTGACAGATTTACACCCTCAATCCCTCAGAGACAGATTTACACCCTCAATCCCTCAGAGACAGATTTACACACTCAATCCCTCAGAGACAGATTTACACCCTCAATCCCTCAGTGACAGATTTACACCCTCAATCACTCAGTGACAGATTTACACCCTCAATCCCTGAGAGACAGATTTACACCCTCAATCCCTCAGAGACAGATTTACACCCTCAATCCCTCAGAGACAGATTTACACCCTCAATCCCTCAGAGACAGATTTACACCCTCAATCCCTCAGTGACAGATTTACACCCTCAATCCCTCAGTGACAGATTTACACCCTCAATTCTTCAGAGACAGCTTTACACCCTCAATCCCTCAGTGACAGATTTACACCCTCAATCCCTCAGAGACAGATTTACACCCTCAATCCCTCAGTGACAGATTTACACCCTCAATACCTCAGAGACAGATTTACACCCTCAATCCCTCAGAGACAGATTTACACCCTCAATCCCTCAGAGACAGATTTACATCCTCAATCCCTCAGAGACAAATTTACACCCTCAATCCCTCACAGACAGATTTACACCCTCAATCCCTCAGAGACAGATTTACACCCTCAATCCCTCACAGACAGATTTACACCCTCAATCCCTCAGAGACAGATTTACACCCTCCATCCCTCAGAGACAGATTTACACCCTCAATCCCTCAGAGACAGATTTACACCTCAAACCCTCAGTGACAGATTTACACCCTCCATCCCTCAGTGACAGATTTACACCCTCAATCCCTCAGAGACAGATTTACACACTCAATCCCTCAGAGACAGATTTACACCCTCAATCCCTCAGAGACAGATTTACATCCTCAATCCCTCAGAGACAGATTTACACCCTCAAACACTCAGAGACAGATTTACACCCTCAATCCCTCAGAGAGATTTACACCCTCAATCCCTCAGAGAGAGATTTACATCCTCAATCCCTCAGTGACAGATTTACACCCTCAATCCCTCAGAGACAGATTTACACCCTCAATCCCTCAGAGACAGATTTACACCCTTAATCCCTCAGAGACAGATTTACACCCTCAATTCCTCAGTGACAGATTTACACCCTCAATCCCTCAGTGACAGATTTACACCCTCAATCCCTCAGGGACAGATTTACACCCTCAATCCCTCAGTGACAGATTTACATCCCCAATCCCTCAGTGACAGATTTACATTCACAATCCCCCAGAGACAGATTTACACCCTCAATCCCTCAGTGACCGATTTACACCCTCAATCACTCAGTGACAGATTTACACCCTCAATCACTCAGTGACAGATTTACACCGTCAATCCCTGAGACAGATTTACACCCTCAATCCCTCAGTGACAGATTTACACCCTCAATCCCTCAGAGACAGATTTACACCCTCAATCCATCAGAGACAGATTTACACCCTCAATCCCTCAGAGACAGATTTGCACCCTCAATCCCTCAGTGACAGATTGACACCCTCAATCCCTCAGTGACAGATTTACACCCTCAATCCCTCAGTGACAGACTTACACCCTCAATTCTTCAGAGACAGCTTTACACCATCAATCCCTCAGAGACAGATTTACACCCTCAGTCCCTCAGAGACAGATTTACACCCTCAATCCCTCAGAGACAGATTTACACCCTCAGTCCCTCAGAGACAGATTTACACCCTCAATCCCTCAGAGACAGATTTACATCCACAATCCCTCAGAGACAGATTTACACCCTCAATCACTCAGAGACAGATTTACACCCTCAATCCCTCAGAGACAGATTTGCACCCTCAATCCCTCAGAGACAGATTTACACCCTCAATCCCTCAGTGACAGATTTACGCCCTCAATCCCTCAGAGACAGATTTACACCGTCAATCCCTCAGTGATAGATTTACACCCTCAATCCCTCAGAGACAGAATTACACCCTCAATCCCTCAGAGACAGATTTACACCCTCAATCCCTCAGTGACAGATTTACACCCTCAATCCCTCAGAGACAGATTTACACCCTCAATCCCACAGAGACAGATTTACACCCTCAATCCCTCCGAGACAGATTTACACCCTCAATTCCTCAGTGACAGATTTACACCCTCAATCCCTCAGAGACAGATTTACATCCTCAATCCGTCAGAGACAGATTTACACCCTCAATCCCTCAGAGACAGATTTACACCCTCAATCCCTCAGAGACAGATTTACACCCTCAATCCCTCAGTGACAGATTTTCACCCTCAATCCCTCAGGGACAGATTTACACCCTCAATCCCTCAGAGACAGATTTACACCCTCAATCCCTCAGTGACAGATTTACACCCTCAATACCTCAGAGACAGATTTACACCCTCAATCCCTCAGAGACAGATTTACACCCTCAATCCCTCAGAGACAGATTTACATCCTCAATCCCTCAGAGACAAATTTACACCCTCAATCCCTCACAGACAGATTTACACCCTCAATCCCTCAGAGACAGATTTACACCCTCCATCCCTCAGAGACAGATTTACACCCTCAATCCCTCAGAGACAGATTTACACCCTCAAACCCTCAGTGACAGATTTACACCCTCCATCCCTCAGTGACAGATTTACACCCTCAATCCCTCAGAGACAGATTTACACACTCAATCCCTCAGAGACAGATTTACACCCTCAATCCCTCAGAGACAGATTTACATCCTCAATCCCTCAGAGACAGATTTACACCCTCAAACCCTCAGAGACAGATTTACACCCTCAATCCCTCAGAGAGATTTACACCCTCAATCCCTCAGAGAGAGATTTACATCCTCAATCCCTCAGTGACAGATTTACACCCTCAATCCCTCAGAGACAGATTTACACCCTCAATCCCTCAGAGACAGATTTACACCCTTAATCCCTCAGAGACAGATTTACACCCTCAATCCCTCAGAGACAGATTTACACCCTCAATCCCTCAGAGACAGATTTACATCCTCAATCCCTCAGAGACAAATTTACACCCTCAATCCCTCACAGACAGATTTACACCCTCAATCCCTCAGAGACAGATTTACACCCTCAATCCCTCACAGACAGATTTACACCCTCAATCCCTCAGAGACAGATTTACACCCTCCATCCCTCAGAGACAGATTTACACCCTCAATCCCTCAGAGACAGATTTACACCCTCAAACCCTCAGTGACAGATTTACACCCTCCATCCCTCAGTGACAGATTTACACCCTCAATCCCTCAGAGACAGATTTACACACTCAATCCCTCAGAGACAGATTTACACCCTCAATCCCTCAGAGACAGATTTACATCCTCAATCCCTCAGAGACAGATTTACACCCTCAAACCCTCAGAGACAGATTTACACCCTCAATCCCTCAGAGAGATTTACACCCTCAATCCCTCAGAGAGAGACTTACATCCTCAATCCCTCAGTGACAGATTTACACCCTCAATCCCTCAGAGACAGATTTACACCCTCAATCCCTCAGAGACAGATTTACACCCTTAATCCCTCAGAGACAGATTTACACCCTCAATTCCTCAGTGACAGATTTACACCCTCAATCCCTCAGTGACAGATTTACACTCTCAATCCCTCAGGGACAGATTTACACCCTCAATCCCTCAGTGACAGATTTACATCCCCAATCCCTCAGTTACAGATTTACATTCACAATCCCCCAGAGACAGATTTTCACCCTCAATCCCTCAGTGACCGATTTACACCCTCAATCACTCAGTGACAGATTTACACCCTCAATCACTCAGTGACAGATTTACACCCTCAATCCCTCAGAGACAGATTTACACCCTCAATCCCTCAGTGACAGATTTACACCCTCAATCCCTCAGAGACAGATTTACACCCTCAATCCCTCAGAGACAGATTTACACCCTCAATCCCTCCGAGACAGATTTACACCCTCAATTCCTCAGTGACAGATTTACACCCTCAATCCCTCAGAGACAGATTTACATCCTCAATCCGTCAGAGACAGATTTACACCCTCAATCCCTCAGAGACAGATTTACACCCTCAATCCCTCAGAGACAGATTTACACCCTCAATCCCTCAGTGACAGATTTTCACCCTCAATCCCTCAGGGACAGATTTACACCCTCAATCCCTCAGAGACAGATTTAAACCCTCAATCCCTCAGAGACAGATTTACATCCTCAATCCCTCAGAGACAGATTTACACCCTCAATCCCTCAGAGACAGATTTACACCCTCAATCCCTCAGAGACAGATTTACACCCTCAATCCCTCAGTGACAGATTTACATCCACAATCCCCCAGAGACAGATTTACACCCTCAATCCCTCAGTGACCGATTTACACCCTCAATCATTCAGTGACAGATTTACACCCTCAATCACTCAGTGACAGATTTACACCCTCAATCCCTCAGAGACAGATTTACACCCTCAATCACTCAGTGACAGATTTACACCCTCAATCCCTCAGTGACAGATTTACACCCTCAATCCCTGAGAGACAGATTTACACCCTCAATCCCTCAGAGACAGATTTACACCCTCAATCCCTCAGAGACAGATTTACACCCTCAATCCCTCAGTGACAGATTTACACCCTCAATCACTCAGTGACAGATTTACATCCTCAATCACTCAGTGACAGATTTACACCCTCAATCCCTCAGAGACAGATTTACACCCTCAATCCCTGAGAGACAGATTTACACCCTCATTCCCTCAGAGACAGATTTACACCCTCAATCCCTCAGAGACAGATTTACACCCTCAATCCCTCAGTGACAGATTTACACCCTCAATCCCTCAGTGACAGATTTACACCCTCAATCCCTCAGTGACAGATTTACACCCTCAATTCTTCAGAGACAGCTTTACACCCTCCATCCCTCAGAGACAGATTTACACCCTCAATCCCTCAGAGACAGATTTACATCCTCAATCCCTCAGAGACAGATTTACACCCTCAATCCCTCAGAGACAGATTTACACCCTCAATCCCTCAGAGACAGATTTACACCCTCAATCCCTCAGTGACAGATTTTCACCCTCAATCCCTCAGGGACAGATTTACACCCTCAATCCCTCAGGGACAGATTTACACCCTTAATCCCTCAGAGACAGATTTACATCCTCAATCCCTCAGAGACAGATTTACACCCTCAATCCCTCAGAGACAGATTTACACCCTCAATCCCTCAGAGACAGATTTACACCCTCAATCCCTCAGTGACAGATTTTCACCCTCAATCCCTCAGGGACAGATTTACACCCTCAATCCCTCAGAGACAGATTTACACCCTCAATCCCTCAGAGACAGATTTAAACCCTCAATCCCTCAGAGACAGATTTACATCCTCAATCCCTCAGAGACAGATTTACACCCTCAATCCCTCAGAGACAGATTTACATCCTCAATCCCTCAGTGACAGATTTACATCCACAATCCCCCAGAGACAGATTTACACCCTCAATCCCTCAGTGACAGATTTACACCCTCAATCCCTCAGTGACCGATTTACACCATCAATCACTCAGTGACAGATTTACACCCTCAATCCCTGAGAGACAGATTTACACCCTCAATCCCTCAGTGACAGATTTACACCATCAATCCCTCAGAGACAGATTTACACCCTCAATCCCTCAGAGACAGATTTACACCCTCAATCCCTCAGTGACAGATTTACACCCTCAATCCCTCAGTGACAGATTTACACCCTCAATCCCTCAGTGACAGATTTACACCCTCAATTCTTCAGAGACAGCTTTACACCCTCAATCCCTCAGTGACAGATTTACATCCTCAATCCCTCAGAGACAAATTTACACCATAATCCCTCACAGACAGATTTACACCCTCAATCCCTCAGAGACAGATTTACACCCTCCATCCCTCAGAGACAGATTTACACCCTCAATCCCTCAGAGACAGATTTACACCCTCAATCCCTCAGAGACAGATTTACACCCTCAATCCCTCAGAGACAGATTTACACCCTCAATCCCTCAGAGACAGATTTGCACCCTCAATCCCTCAGAGACAGATTTACACCCTCAATCCCTCAGGGACAGATTTACACCCTCAATCCCTCAGTGACAGATTTACATCCTCAATCCCTCAGTGACAGATTTACACCCTCCATCCCTCAGAGACAGATTTACACCCTCAATCCCTCAGAGACAGATTTACACCCTCAATCCCTCAGAGACAGATTTACACCCTCAATCCCTCAGAGACAGATTTACACCCTCAAGGATGTTCTTGCCATGGAGGGGGTGCAGCGGCGATTCACCAGGCTGATACCAGGAATGGCGGGAATGACCTATGAGGAGAGACTATGTAGTTTAGGGATGTACACACTGGAGTTTAGAAGATTGAGAGGGGACCTCATAGAAGTGTATAAAATTCTGACAGGTCTAGACAGACTGGATGCAGAAGGAATGTTTCCCTTGGCGGGTGAGAACAGAACTAGAGGACATAATTTAAGGATAAGGGCTAAACCATTTAGGACAGAGATGAGGGGGAATTTCTTCACTCAGAGAGTGGTGAACCTGTGGAACTCATTGCCACAGAGGGCAGTGTACGCCAGCTCATTAAATATATTTAAGAGGGAATTAGATATATTTCTACGGGCAAAAGGGGTTAAGGGTTACGGAGAGAAGGCGGGGACGGGATACTGAATTAAAGGATCAGCCATGATCTCATTAAATGGCGGAGCAGGCACGAAGGGCCGAATGGCCTACTCCTGCTCCTATCTTCTATGTATCTATGTATCTATGTATCCCTCAGAGACAGATTTGCACCCTCAATCCCTCAGAGACAGATTTACACCCTCAATCCCTCAGTGACAGATTTACACCCTCAATCCCTCAGAGACAGATTTACACCCTCAATCTCTCAGTGACAGATTTACACCCTCAATCCCTCAGAGACAGATTTACACCCTCAATCCCTCAGTGACAGATTTACACCCTCAATCCCTCAGAGACAGATTTACACCCTCAATCCCTCAGAGACAGATTTACATCCTCAATCCCTCAGTGACAGATTTACACCCTCAATCCCTCAGAGACAGATTTACACCCTCAATCCCTCAGAGACAGATTTACACCCTCAATCCCTCAGAGACAGATTTACACCCTCAATCCCTCAGAGACAGATTTGCACCCTCAATCCCTCAGAGACAGAATTACACCCTCAATCCCTGAGAGACAGATTTACACCCTCAATCCCTCAGAGACAGATTTACACCCTCAATCCCTCAGTGACAGATTTACACACTCAATCCCTCAGTGACAGATTTACACCCTCAATTCTTCAGAGACAGCTTTACACCCTCAATCCCTCAGTGACAGATTTACACCCTCAATCCCTCAGAGACAGATTTACACCCTCAATCCCTCAGTGACAGATTTACACCCTCAATACCTCAGAGACAGATTTACACCCTCAATCCCTCAGAGACAGATTTACACCCTCAATCCCTCAGAGACAGATTTACATCCTCAATCCCTCAGAGACAAATTTACACCCTCAATCCCTCACAGACAGATTTACACCCTCAATCCCTCAGAGACAGATTTACACCCTCCATCCCTCAGAGACAGATTTACACCCTCAATCCCTCTGAGACAGATTTACACCCTCAAACCCTCAGTGACAGATTTACACCCTCCATCCCTCAGTGACAGATTTACACCCTCAATTCTTCAGAGACAGCTTTACACCCTCAATCCCTCAGTGACAGATTTACACCCTCAATCCCTCAGAGACAGATTTACACCCTCAATCCCTCAGTGACAGATTTACACCCTCAATACCTCAGAGACAGATTTACACCCTCAATCCCTCAGAGACAGATTTACACCCTCAATCCCTCAGAGACAGATTTACATCCTCAATCCCTCAGAGACAAATTTACACCCTCAATCCCTCACAGACAGATTTACACCCTCAATCCCTCAGAGACAGATTTACACCCTCCATCCCTCAGAGACAGATTTACACCCTCAATCCCTCTGAGACAGATTTACACCCTCAAACCCTCAGTGACAGATTTACACCCTCCATCCCTCAGTGACAGATTTACACCCTCAATCCCTCAGAGACAGATTTACACACTCAATCCCTCAGAGACAGATTTACACCCTCAATCCCTCAGAGACAGATTTACATCCTCAATCCCTCAGAGACAGATTTACACCCTCAAACCCTCAGAGACAGATTTACACCCTCAATCCCTCAGAGAGATTTACACCCTCAATCCCTCAGAGAGAGATTTACATCCTCAATCCCTCAGTGACAGATTTACACCCTCAATCCCTCAGAGACAGATTTACACCCTCAATCCCTCAGAGACAGATTTACACCCTTAATCACTCAGAGACAGATTTACACCCTCAATTCCTCAGTGACAGATTTACACCCTCAATCCCTCAGTGACAGATTTACACCCTCAATCCCTCAGGGACAGATTTACACCCTCAATCCCTCAGTGACAGATTTACATCCCCAATCCCTCAGAGACAGATTTACATTCACAATCCCCCAGAGACAGATTTACACCCTCAATCCCTCAGAGACAGATTTACATTCACAATCCCCCAGAGACAGATTTACACCCTCAATCCCTCAGTGACCGATTTACACCCTCAATCCCTCAGTGACAGATTTACACCCTCAATCACTCAGTGACAGATTTACACCGTCAATCCCTGAGAGACAGATTTACACCCTCAATCCCTCAGTGACAGATTTACACCCTCAATCCCTCAGAGACAGATTTACACCCTCAATCCATCAGAGACAGATTGACACCCTCAATCCCTCAGTGACAGATTTACACCCTCAATCCCTCAGTGACAGACTTACACCCTCAATTCTTCAGAGACAGCTTTACACCATCAATCCCTCAGAGACAGATTTACACCCTCAGTCCCTCAGAGACAGATTTACACCCTCAATCCCTCAGAGACAGATTTACACCCTCAGTCCCTCAGAGACAGATTTACACCCTCAATCCCTCAGAGACAGATTTACATCCACAATACCTCAGAGACAGATTTACACCCTCAATCACTCAGAGACAGATTTACACCCTCAATCCCTCAGAGACAGATTTGCACCCTCAATCCCTCAGAGACAGATTTACACCCTCAATCCCTCAGTGACAGATTTACGCCCTCAATCCCTCAGAGACAGATTTACACCGTCAATCCCTCAGTGATAGATTTACACCCTCAATCCCTCAGAGACAGATTTACACCCTCAATCCCTCAGAGACAGATTTACACCCTCAATCCCTCAGTGACAGATTTACACCCTCAATCCCTCAGAGACAGATTTACACCCTCAATCCCTCAGAGACAGATTTACACCCTCAATCCCTCCGAGACAGATTTACACCCTCAATTCCTCAGTGACAGATTTACACCCTCAATCCCTCAGAGACAGATTTACATCCTCAATCCGTCAGAGACAGATTTACACCCTCAATCCCTCAGAGACAGATTTACACCCTCAATCCCTCAGAGACAGATTTACACCCTCAATCCCTCAGTGACAGATTTTCACCCTCAATCCCTCAGGGACAGATTTACACCCTCAATCCCTCAGAGACAGATTTACACCCTCAATCCCTCAGTGACAGATTTACACCCTCAATACCTCAGAGACAGATTTACACCCTCAATCCCTCAGAGACAGATTTACACCCTCAATCCCTCAGAGACAGATTTACATCCTCAATCCCTCAGAGACAAATTTACACCCTCAATCCCTCACAGACAGATTTACACCCTCAATCCCTCAGAGACAGATTTACACCCTCCATCCCTCAGAGACAGATTTACACCCTCAAACCCTCAGTGACAGATTTACACCCTCCATCCCTCAGTGACTGATTTACACCCTCAATCCCTCAGAGACAGATTTACACACTCCATCCCTCAGAGACAGATTTACACCCTCAATCCCTCAGAGACAGATTTACATCCTCAATCCCTCAGAGACAGATTTACACCCTCAAACCCTCAGAGACAGATTTACACCCTCAATCCCTCAGAGCGATTTACACCCTCAATCCCTCAGAGAGAGATTTACATCCTCAATCCCTCAGTGACAGATTTACACCCTCAATCCCTCAGAGACAGATTTACACCCTCAATCCCTCAGAGACAGATTTACACCCTTAATCCCTCAGAGACAGATTTACACCCTCAATCCCTCAGAGACAGATTTACACCCTCAATCCCTCAGAGACAGATTTACATCCTCAATCCCTCAGAGACAAATTTACACCCTCAATCCCTCACAGACAGATTTACACCCTCAATCCCTCAGAGACAGATTTACACCCTCAATCCCTCACAGACAGATTTACACCCTCAATCCCTCAGAGACAGATTTACACCCTCCATCCCTCAGAGACAGATTTACACCCTCAATCCCTCAGAGACAGATTTACACCCTCAAACCCTCAGTGACAGATTTACACCCTCCATCCCTCAGTGACAGATTTACACCCTCAATCCCTCAGAGACAGATTTACACACTCAATCCCTCAGAGACAGATTTACACCCTCAATCCCTCAGAGACAGATTTACATCCTCAATCCCTCAGAGACAGATTTACACCCTCAAACCCTCAGAGACAGATTTACACCCTCAATCCCTCAGAGAGATTTACACCCTCAATCCCTCAGAGAGAGATTTACATCCTCAATCCCTCAGTGACAGATTTACACCCTCAATCCCTCAGAGACAGATTTACACCCTCAATCCCTCAGAGACAGATTTACACCCTTAATCCCTCAGAGACAGATTTACACCCTCAATTCCTCAGTGACAGATTTACACCCTCAATCCCTCAGTGACAGATTTACACTCTCAATCCCTCAGGGACAGATTTACACCCTCAATCCCTCAGTGACAGATTTACATCCCCAATCCCTCAGTGACAGATTTACATTCACAATCCCCCAGAGACAGATTTACACCCTCAATCCCTCAGTGACCGATTTACACCCTCAATCACTCAGTGACAGATTTACACCCTCAATCACTCAGTGACAGATTTACACCCTCAATCCCTCAGAGACAGATTTACACCCTCAATCCCTCAGTGACAGATTTACACCCTCAATCCCTCAGAGACAGATTTACACCCTCAATCCCTCAGAGACAGATTTACACCCTCAATCCCTCCGAGACAGATTTACACCCTCAATTCCTCAGTGACAGATTTACACCCTCAATCCCTCAGAGACAGATTTACATCCTCAATCCGTCAGAGACAGATTTACACCCTCAATCCCTCAGAGACAGATTTACACCCTCAATCCCTCAGAGACAGATTTACACCCTCAATCCCTCAGTGACAGATTTTCACCCTCAATCCCTCAGGGACAGATTTACACCCTCAATCCCTCAGAGACAGATTTAAACCCTCAATCCCTCAGAGACAGATTTACATCCTCAATCCCTCAGAGACAGATTTACACCCTCAATCCCTCAGAGACAGATTTACACCCTCAATCCCTCAGAGACAGATTTACACCCTCAATCCCTCAGTGACAGATTTACATCCACAATCCCCCAGAGACAGATTTACACCCTCAATCCCTCAGTGACCGATTTACACCCTCAATCACTCAGTGACAGATTTACACCCTCAATCACTCAGTGACAGATTTACACCCTCAATCCCTCAGTGACAGATTTACACCCTCAATCCCTGAGAGACAGATTTACACCCTCAATCCCTCAGAGACAGATTTACACCCTCAATCCCTCAGAGACAGATTTACACCCTCAATCCCTCAGTGACAGATTTACACCCTCAATCACTCAGTGACAGATTTACATCCTCAATCACTCAGTGACAGATTTACACCCTCAATCCCTCAGAGACAGATTTACACCCTCAATCCCTGAGAGACAGATTTACACCCTCATTCCCTCAGAGACAGATTTACACCCTCAATCCCTCAGAGACAGATTTACACCCTCAATCCCTCAGTGACAGATTTACACCCTCAATCCCTCAGTGACAGATTTACACCCTCAATCCCTCAGTGACAGATTTACACCCTCAATTCTTCAGAGACAGCTTTACACCCTCCATCCCTCAGAGACAGATTTACACCCTCAATCCCTCAGAGACAGGTTTACATCCTCAATCCCTCAGAGACAGATTTACACCCTCAATCCCTCAGAGACAGATTTACACCCTCAATCCCTCAGAGACAGATTTACACCCTCAATCCCTCAGTGACAGATTTTCACCCTCAATCCCTCAGGGACAGATTTACACCCTCAATCCCTCAGGGACAGATTTACACCCTTAATCCCTCAGAGACAGATTTACATCCTCAATCCCTCAGAGACAGATTTACACCCTCAATCCCTCAGAGACAGATTTACACCCTCAATCCCTCAGAGACAGATTTACACCCTCAATCCCTCAGTGACAGATTTTCACCCTCAATCCCTCAGGGACAGATTTACACCCTCAATCCCTCAGAGACAGATTTACACCCTCAATCCCTCAGAGACAGATTTAAACCCTCAATCCCTCAGAGACAGATTTACATCCTCAATCCCTCAGAGACAGATTTACACCCTCAATCCCTCAGAGACAGATTTACATCCTCAATCCCTCAGAGACAGATTTACACCCT
Organism: Somniosus microcephalus; assembly: GCF_052327205.1. NCBI lineage: Eukaryota > Metazoa > Chordata > Chondrichthyes > Squaliformes > Somniosidae > Somniosus > Somniosus microcephalus. Next base: position 25,432,991 of record NW_028225185.1, on the reverse strand, counting down.
CAATCCCTCAGTGACAGATTTACACCCTCAATCCCTCAGTGACCGATTTACACCCTCAATCACTCAGTGACAGATTTACACCCTCAATCCCTGAGAGACAGATTTACACCCTCAATCCCTCAGTGACAGATTTACACCATCAATCCCTCAGAGACAGATTTACACCCTCAATCCCTCAGAGACAGATTTACACCCTCAATCCCTCAGTGACAGATTTACACCCTCAATCCCTCAGTGACAGATTTACACCCTCAATCCCTCAGTGACAGATTTACACCCTCAATTCTTCAGAGACAGCTTTACACCCTCAATCCCTCAGTGACAGATTTACATCCTCAATCCCTCAGAGACAAATTTACACCATAATCCCTCACAGACAGATTTACACCCTCAATCCCTCAGAGACAGATTTACACCCTCCATCCCTCAGAGACAGATTTACACCCTCAATCCCTCAGAGACAGATTTACACCCTCAATCCCTCAGAGACAGATTTACACCCTCAATCCCTCAGAGACAGATTTACACCCTCAATCCCTCAGAGACAGATTTGCACCCTCAATCCCTCAGAGACAGATTTACACCCTCAATCCCTCAGGGACAGATTTACACCCTCAATCCCTCAGTGACAGATTTACATCCTCAATCCCTCAGTGACAGATTTACACCCTCCATCCCTCAGAGACAGATTTACACCCTCAATCCCTCAGAGACAGATTTACACCCTCAATCCCTCAGAGACAGATTTACACCCTCAATCCCTCAGAGACAGATTTACACCCTCAATCCCTCAGAGACAGATTTGCACCCTCAATCCCTCAGAGACAGATTTACACCCTCAATCCCTCAGTGACAGATTTACACCCTCAATCCCTCAGAGACAGATTTACACCCTCAATCTCTCAGTGACAGATTTACACCCTCAATCCCTCAGAGACAGATTTACACCCTCAATCCCTCAGTGACAGATTTACACCCTCAATCCCTCAGAGACAGATTTACACCCTCAATCCCTCAGAGACAGATTTACATCCTCAATCCCTCAGTGACAGATTTACACCCTCAATCCCTCAGAGACAGATTTACACCCTCAATCCCTCAGAGACAGATTTACACCCTCAATCCCTCAGAGACAGATTTACACCCTCAATCCCTCAGAGACAGATTTGCACCCTCAATCCCTCAGAGACAGATTTACACCCTCAATCCCTGAGAGACAGATTTACACCCTCAATCCCTCAGAGACAGATTTACACCCTCAATCCCTCAGTGACAGATTTACACACTCAATCCCTCAGAGACAGATTTACACCCTCAATCCCTCAGAGACAGATTTACACCTTCAATCTCTCAGTGACAGATTTACACCCTCAATCCCTCAGAGACAGATTTACACCGTCAACCCCTCAGTGACAGATTTACACCCTCAATCCCTCAGAGACAGATTTACACCCTCAATCCCTCAGTGACAGATTTACACCCTCAATCCCTCAGAGACAGATTTACACCCTCAATCCCTCAGAGACAGATTTACACCCTCAATCTCTCAGTGACAGATTTACACCCTCAATCCCTCAGAGACAGATTTACACCCCCAATCCCTCAGAGACAGATTTGCACCCTCAATCCCTCAGAGACAGATTTACACCCTCAATCCCTGAGAGACAGATTTACACCCTCAATCCCTCAGAGACAGATTTACACCCTCAATCCCTCAGTGACAGATTTACACCCTCAATCCCTCAGAGACAGATTTACACCCTCAATCCCTCAGAGACAGATTTACACCCTCAATCTCTCAGTGACAGATTTACACCCTCAATCCCTCAGAGACAGATTTACACCCTCAACCCCTCAGTGACAGATTTACACCCTCAATCCCTCAGAGACAGATTTACACCCTCAATCCCTCAGTGACAGATTTACACCCTCAATCCCTCAGAGACAGATTTACACCCTCAATCCCTCAGAGACAGATTTACACCCTCAATCTCTCAGTGACAGATTTACACCCTCACTCCCTCAGAGACAGATTTACACCCTCAATCCCTCAGAGACAGATTTACACCCTCAATCCCTCAGTGACAGATATACACCCTCAATCCCTCAGAGACAGATTTACACCCTCAATCCCTCAGTGACAGATTTACACCCTCAATCCCTCTGTGACAGATTTACATCCTCAATCCCTCAGAGACAGAGTTACACCCTCAATTCTTCAGAGACAGCTTTACACCCTCAATCCCTCAGTGACAGATTTAGACCCTCAATCCCTCAGAGGCAGATTTACACCCTCAATCCCTCAGTGACAGATTTACACCCACAATACCTCAGAGACAGATTTACACCCTCAATCCCTCAGAGACAGATTTACACCCTCAATCCCTCAGAGACAGATTTACATCCTCAATCCCTCAGAGACAGATTTACACCCTCAATCCCTCAGAGACAGATTTACACCCTCAATCCCTCAGAGACAGATTTGCACCCTCAATCCCTCAGAGACAGATTTACACCCTCAATCCCTCAGTGACAGATTTACGCCCTCAATCCCTCAGAGACAGATTTACACCCTTAATCCCTCAGTGACAGATTTACACCCTCAATCCCTCAGAGACAGATTTACACCCTCAATCCCTCAGAGACAGATTTACACCCTCAATCCCTCAGAGACAGATTTACATCCTCAATCCCTCAGAGACAGATTTACACCCTCAATCCCTCAGAGACAGATTTACACCCTCAATCCCTCAGAGAGAGATTTGCACCCTCAATCCCTCAGAGACAGATTTACACCCTCAATCCCTCAGTGACAGATTTACGCCCTCAATCCCTCAGAGACAGATTTACACCCTCAATCCCTCAGTGACAGATTTACACCCTCAATCCCTCAGTGACAGATTTACACCCTCAATCCCTCAGTGACAGATTTACACCCTCAATTCTTCAGAGAGAGCTTTACACCCTCAATCCCTCAGTGACAGATTTACACCCTCAATCCCTCAGAGGCAGATTTACACCCTCAATCCCTCAGTGACAGATTTACACCCTCAATACCTCAGAGACAGATTTACACCCTCAATCCCTCAGAGACAGATTTACACCCTCAATCCCTCAGAGACAGATTTACATCCTCAATCCCTCAGAGACAAATTTACACCCTCAATCCCTCACAGACAGATTTACACCCTCAATCCCTCAGAGACAGATTTACACCCTCAATCCCTCACAGACAGATTTACACCCTCAATCCCTCAGAGACAGATTTACACCCTCCATCCCTCAGAGACAGATTTACACCCTCAATCCCTCAGAGACAGATTTACACCCTCAATCCCTCAGAGACAGATTTACACCCTCAATCCCTCAGAGACAGATTTACACCCTCAAACCCTCAGTGACAGATTTACACCCTCAATCCCTCAGAGACAGATTTACACCCTCAATCCCTCAGTGACAGATTTACACCCTGAATCCCTCAGAGACAGATTTACACCCTCAATCCCTCAGAGACAGATTTACACCCTCAATCTCTCAGTGACAGATTTACACCCTCAATCCCTCAGAGACAGATTTACACCCTCAACCCCTCAGTGACAGATTTACACCCTCAATCCCTCAGAGACAGATTTACACCCTCAATCCCTCAGTGACAGATTTACACCCTCAATCCCTCAGAGACAGATTTACACCCTCAATCCCTCAGAGACAGATTTACACCCTCAATCTCTCAGTGACAGATTTACACCCTCAATCCCTCAGAGACAGATTTACACCCTCAATCCCTCAGAGACAGATTTACACCCTCAATCCCTCAGAGACAGATTTACACCCTCAATCCCTCAGAGAGATTTAAACCCGCAATCCCTCAGAGACAGATTTACACCCTCAATCCCTCAGAGACAGATTTACATCCTCAATCCCTCAGTGACAGATTTACACCCTCAATCCCTCAGAGACAGATTTACACCCTCAATCCCTCAGTGACAGATTTACACCCTCAATCCCTCAGAGACAGATTTACACCCTCAATCCCTCAGAGACAGATTTACATCCTCAATCCCTCAGTGACAGATTTACACTCTCAATCCCTCAGAGACAGATTTACACCCTCAATCCCTCAGAGACAGATTTACACCCTCAATCCCTCAGAGACAGATTTACACCCTCAATCCCTCAGAGACAGATTTACACCCTCAATCCCTCAGTGACAGATTTACACCCTCAATCCCTCAGTGACAGATTTACACCCTCAATCCCTCAGTGACAGATTTACACCCTCAATTCTTCAGAGACAGCTTTACACCCTCAATCCCTCAGTGACAGATTTAGACCCTCAATCCCTCAGAGACAGATTTACACCCTCAATCCCTCAGTGACAGATTTACACCCTCAATACCTCAGAGACAGATTTACACCCTCAATCCCTCAGAGACAGATTTACACCCTCAATCCCTCAGAGACAGATTTACATCCTCAATCCCTCAGAGACAAATTTACACCCTCAATCCCTCACAGACAGATTTGCACCCTCAATCCCTCAGAGACAGATTTACACCCTCAATCCCTCAGAGACAGATTTACACCCTCAATCCCTCAGAGACAGATTTACACCCTCAATCCCTCAGAGACAGATTTACACCCTCAATCCCTCAGAGACAGATTTGCACCCTCAATCCCTCAGAGACAGATTTACACCCTCAATCCCTCAGTGACAGATTTACGCCCTCAATCCCTCAGAGACAGATTTACACCCTCAATCCCTCAATGACAGATTTACACCCTCAATCCCTCAGAGACAGATTTACACCCTCAATCCCTCAGAGACAGATTTACACCCTCAATCCCTCAGTGACAGATTTACACCCTCAATCCCTCAGAGACAGATTTACACCCTCAATCCCTCAGAGACAGATTTACACCCTCAATTCCTCAGTGACAGATTTACACCCTCAATCCCTCAGAGACAGATTTACATCCTCAATCCGTCAGACACAGATTTACACCCTCAATCCCTCAGAGACAGATTTACACCCTCAATCCCTCAGAGACAGATTTACACCCTCAATCCCTCAGTGACAGATTTACACCCTCAATCCCTCAGGGACAGATTTACACCCTCAATCCCTCAGAGACAGATTTACACCCTCAATCCCTCAGAGACAGATTTACATCCTCAATCCCTCAGAGACAGATTTACACCCTCAATCCCTCAGAGACAAATTTACACCCTCAATCCCTCAGAGACAGATTTACACCCACAATCCCTCAGAGACAGATTTACATCCTCAATCCCTCAGAGACAGATTTACACCCTCAATCACTCAGTGACAGATTTACATCCTCAATCCCTCAGTGACAGATTTACATCCACAATCCCTCAGAGACAGATTTACACCCTCAATCCCCCAGAGACAGATTTACACCCTCAATCCCTCAGTGACCGATTTACACCCTCAATCCCTTAGTGACAGATTTACACCCTCAATCACTCAGTGACAGATTTACACCCTCAATCCCTGAGAGACAGATTTATACCCTCAATCCCTCAGAGACAGATTTACACCCTCAATCCCTCAGAGACAGATTTACACCCTCAATCCCTCAGTGACAGATTTACACCCTCAATCCCTCAGTGACAGATTTACACCCTCAATCCCTCAGTGACAGATTTACACCCTCAATTCTTCAGAGACAGCTTTACACCCTCAATCCCTCAGTGACAGATTTACACCCTCAATCCCTCAGAGACAGATTTACACCCTCAATCCCTCAGTGACAGATTTACACCCTCAATACCTCAGAGACAGATTTACACCCTCAATCCATCAGAGACAGATTTACACCCTCAATCCCTCAGAGACAGATTTACATCCTCAATCCCTCAGAGACAAATTTACACCCTCAATCCCTCAGAGACAGATTTACACCCTCAACCCCTCAGTGACAGATTTACACCCTCAAAAAAGGGCATATCAACTGGCAAAAAAAAGCACCAGACCGGAAGATTGGGGGCAGTACAGGATACAGCAAAAGAGGACAAAGGGATTAATCAGGAAGGGGAAAATAGAATACGAAAGTAACCTTGCAGCAAACATAAAGACAGACTGCAAAAGCTTTTATCGGTATATCAGGAGGAAAAGACTGGTAAAATCCCAAGTCGGTCCCTTGCAGTCCGATTCGGGAGAATATATAATGGAGAATAAGGAAATGGCAGACCAATTAAACTCATACTTTGGTTCTGTATTCACAAAGGAGGACACAAATAACCTCCCAGGAATATCGGCAAACATGGGGACTAATGAGAGGGAGGAGCTGACAGAAATTAGTATCTCTAGGGATATGGTGTTGGGTAAGTTGAGGGGACTGAAGGCCGACAAATCCCCGGGGCCTGATAAACTACATCCTAGGGTACTTAAGGAGGTGGCCCTGGAGATAGCAGATGCTCTAAGGATCATCTTCCGGAACTCCATTGACTCGGGAACAGTACCCGTGGATTGGAGGGTAGCTAATGTTACCCCAATATTTAAAAAGGGGGGTAGAGAGAAAGCAGGGAATTATAGACCAGTAAGCCTTACATCGGTTGTGGGCAAAATGCTAGAGTCCATTATTAAGGATAAAATAGCGGAGCACTTGACAAATGGGGAAAGGATCGGACAGAGTCAACATGGATTTACAAAGGGTAAATCGTGTTTGACTAATCTGCTGGAAATTTTTGAGGAAGTAACTGGTAAAATAGATGGGGGAGAGCCAGTGGATGTGGTGTACCTTGACTTCCAGAAAGCCTTCGATAAGGTTCCACACAGAAGATTATCATGCAAAATTAAGGCTCATGGAATTGGGGGCAAAGTATTAACGTGGATAGAGAACTGGCTGGCGGATAGAAAACAGAGAGTTGGAATAAACGGCTCGTTTTCGGAGTGGCAGGCAGTGACCAGCGGGGTGCCGCAAGGATCTGTCCTGGGACCCCAGCTGTTCACAATATATATAAATGATCTGGATCAGGGAATTGGATGCAATATTTCCAAATTCGCTGACGACACTAAACTAGGAGGAGGGGTGGGCTCTGATGAGGATGTCAGGAGGCTACAGTGCGATTTGGACAGGTTGGGGGAATGGGCGGATACGTGGCAGATGCACTATAATGTGGATAAATGCGAGGTTATCCACTTTGGGGGTAAAAACAGGAGGGTAGATTATTATCTAAATGGCAATAGATTGGGAGATGGGGAAGTGCAGAGGGACCTGGGTGTTCTTGTGCACCAGTCACTGAAGGAGAGCATGCAGGTGCAACAGGCGATTAAGAAGGCAAATGGTATGTTGGCCTTCATATCAAGGGGGTTCGAGTATAGGAATAGGGATACCTTACTACAGCTGTACAAGGTGCTGGTGAGACCGCATCTGGAGTATTGTGTACAGTTTTGGTCGCCCCATCTGCGGAAGGATGTTCTTGCCATGGAAAGAGTGCAACGGCGATTCACCAGGCTGATACCTGGAATGGCGGGAATGACCTACGAAGAGAGATTAAATAGTTTGGGCTTGTACTCACTGGAGTTTAGAAGATTGAGAGGGGATCTCATCGAAACATATAAAATTATGGCAGGCCTGGACAGGCTGAATTCAGAGAGAATGTTTCCAATGGCAGGGGAGCACAGAACCAGGGGCCACAGTCTAAAAATAGCGGGCAAATCATTTAAAACAGAGATGAGGAAGAATTTCTTCACTCAAAGAGTGGTGAGCCTGTGGAATTCCCTGCCACAGAGGGCTGTGAAGGCTAATTCAATAAATATTTTCAAGAGAGAATTGGATATATTTCTGAAGGCTAAGGGGATTAAGGGTTACGGAGAAAAGGCGGGGACGGGGTACTGAACTGGTAAGATCAGCTATGATCTCAGACGAAGATCAGCCATGATCTCATTGAATGGCGGAGCAGGCTCGAAGGGCCGAATGGCCTACTCCTGTTCCTATCTCTATGTATCTATGTATCCCTCAGAGACAGATTTCCACCCTCAATCCCTCAGTGACAGATTTACAGCCTCAATCCCTCAGAGACAGATTTACACCCTCAATCCCTCAGAGACAGATTTACACCCTCAATCTCTCAGAGACAGATTTACACCCTCAACCCCTCAGTGACAGATTTACACCCTCAATCCCTCAGAGACAGATTTACACCCTCAATCCCTCAGTGACAGATTTACACCCTCAATCCCTCAGAGACAGATTTACACCCTCAATCCCTCAGAGACAGATTTACACCCTCAATCCCTCAGAGACAGATTTACACCCTCAACCCCTCAGTGACAGATTTACACCCTCAATCCCTCAGAGACAGATTTACACCCTCAATCCCTCAGTGACAGATTTACACCCTCAATCCCTCAGAGACAGATTTACACCCTCAATCCCTCAGAGACAGATTTACACCCTCAATCTCTCAGTGACAGATTTACACCCTCAATCCCTCAGAGACAGATTTACACCCTCAATCCCTCAGAGACAGATTTACACCCTCAATCCCTCAGTGACAGATATACACCCTCAATCCCTCAGAGACAGATTTACACCCTCAATCCCTCAGTGACAGATTTACACCCTCAATCCCTCTGTGACAGATTTACATCCTCAATCCCTCAGAGACAGATTTACACACTCAATCCCTCGGAGACAGATTTACACCCTCAATCCCTCAGTGACAGATTTACATCCTCAATCCCTCAGAGGCAGATTTACACCCTCAATCCCTCAGAGACAGATTTACATCCTCAATCGCTCAGAGACAGATTTACACCCTCAATCCCTCAGTGACAGATTTACACCCTCAATCCCTCAGTGACAGATTTACACCCTCAATCCCTCAGTGACAGATTTACACCCTCAATTCTTCAGAGAGAGCTTTACACCCTCAATCCCTCAGTGACAGATTTACACCCTCAATCCCTCAGAGGCAGATTTACACCCTCAATCCCTCAGTGACAGATTTACACCCTCAATACCTCAGAGACAGATTTACACCCTCAATCCCTCAGAGACAGATTTACACCCTCAATCCCTCAGAGACAGATTTACATCCTCAATCCCTCAGAGACAAATTTACACCCTCAATCCCTCACAGACAGATTTACACCCTCAATCCCTCAGAGACAGATTTACACCCTCAATCCCTCACAGACAGATTTACACCCTCAATCCCTCAGAGACAGATTTACACCCTCCATCCCTCAGAGACAGATTTACACCCTCAATCCCTCAGAGACAGATTTACACCCTCAATCCCTCAGAGACAGATTTACACCCTCAATCCCTCAGAGACAGATTTACACCCTCAAACCCTCAGTGACAGATTTACACCCTCAATCCCTCAGAGACAGATTTACACCCTCAATCCCTCAGTGACAGATTTACACCCTGAATCCCTCAGAGACAGATTTACACCCTCAATCCCTCAGAGACAGATTTACACCCTCAATCTCTCAGTGACAGATTTACACCCTCAATCCCTCAGAGACAGATTTACACCCTCAACCCCTCAGTGACAGATTTACACCCTCAATCCCTCAGAGACAGATTTACACCCTCAATCCCTCAGTGACAGATTTACACCCTCAATCCCTCAGAGACAGATTTACACCCTCAATCCCTCAGAGACAGATTTACACCCTCAATCTCTCAGTGACAGATTTACACCCTCAATCCCTCAGAGACAGATTTACACCCTCAATCCCTCAGAGACAGATTTACACCCTCAATCCCTCAGAGACAGATTTACACCCTCAATCCCTCAGAGAGATTTAAACCCGCAATCCCTCAGAGACAGATTTACACCCTCAATCCCTCAGAGACAGATTTACATCCTCAATCCCTCAGTGACAGATTTACACCCTCAATCCCTCAGAGACAGATTTACACCCTCAATCCCTCAGTGACAGATTTACACCCTCAATCCCTCAGAGACAGATTTACACCCTCAATCCCTCAGAGACAGATTTACACCCTCAATCCCTCAGTGACAGATTTACACCCTCAATCCCTCAGGGACAGATTTACACTCTCAATCCCTCAGAGACAGATTTACACCCTCAATCCCTCAGAGACAGATTTACACCCTCAATCCCTCAGAGACAGATTTACACCCTCAATCCCTCAGAGACAGATTTACACCCTCAATCCCTCAGTGACAGATTTACACCCTCAATCCCTCAGTGACAGATTTACACCCTCAATCCCTCAGTGACAGATTTACACCCTCAATTCTTCAGAGACAGCTTTACACCCTCAATCCCTCAGTGACAGATTTAGACCCTCAATCCCTCAGAGACAGATTTACACCCTCAATCCCTCAGTGACAGATTTACACCCTCAATACCTCAGAGACAGATTTACACCCTCAATCCCTCAGAGACAGATTTACACCCTCAATCCCTCAGAGACAGATTTACATCCTCAATCCCTCAGAGACAAATTTACACCCTCAATCCCTCACAGACAGATTTGCACCCTCAATCCCTCAGAGACAGATTTACACCCTCAATCCCTCAGAGACAGATTTACACCCTCAATCCCTCAGAGACAGATTTACACCCTCAATCCCTCAGAGACAGATTTACACCCTCAATCCCTCAGAGACAGATTTGCACCCTCAATCCCTCAGAGACAGATTTACACCCTCAATCCCTCAGTGACAGATTTACGCCCTCAATCCCTCAGAGACAGATTTACACCCTCAATCCCTCAATGACAGATTTACACCCTCAATCCCTCAGAGACAGATTTACACCCTCAATCCCTCAGAGACAGATTTACACCCTCAATCCCTCAGTGACAGATTTACACCCTCAATCCCTCAGAGACAGATTTACACCCTCAATCCCTCAGAGACAGATTTACACCCTCAATTCCTCAGTGACAGATTTACACCCTCAATCCCTCAGAGACAGATTTACATCCTCAATCCGTCAGACACAGATTTACACCCTCAATCCCTCAGAGACAGATTTACACCCTCAATCCCTCAGAGACAGATTTACACCCTCAATCCCTCAGTGACAGATTTACACCCTCAATCCCTCAGGGACAGATTTACACCCTCAATCCCTCAGAGACAGATTTACACCCTCAATCCCTCAGAGACAGATTTACATCCTCAATCCCTCAGAGACAGATTTACACCCTCAATCCCTCAGAGACAAATTTACACCCTCAATCCCTCAGAGACAGATTTACACCCACAATCCCTCAGAGACAGATTTACATCCTCAATCCCTCAGAGACAGATTTACACCCTCAATCACTCAGTGACAGATTTACATCCTCAATCCCTCAGTGACAGATTTACATCCACAATCCCTCAGAGACAGATTTACACCCTCAATCCCCCAGAGACAGATTTACACCCTCAATCCCTCAGTGACCGATTTACACCCTCAATCCCTTAGTGACAGATTTACACCCTCAATCACTCAGTGACAGATTTACACCCTCAATCCCTGAGAGACAGATTTATACCCTCAATCCCTCAGAGACAGATTTACACCCTCAATCCCTCAGAGACAGATTTACACCCTCAATCCCTCAGTGACAGATTTACACCCTCAATCCCTCAGTGACAGATTTACACCCTCAATCCCTCAGTGACAGATTTACACCCTCAATTCTTCAGAGACAGCTTTACACCCTCAATCCCTCAGTGACAGATTTACACCCTCAATCCCTCAGAGACAGATTTACACCCTCAATCCCTCAGTGACAGATTTACACCCTCAATACCTCAGAGACAGATTTACACCCTCAATCCATCAGAGACAGATTTACACCCTCAATCCCTCAGAGACAGATTTACATCCTCAATCCCTCAGAGACAAATTTACACCCTCAATCCCTCAGAGACAGATTTACACCCTCAACCCCTCAGTGACAGATTTACACCCTCAAAAAAGGGCATATCAACTGGCAAAAAAAAGCACCAGACCGGAAGATTGGGGGCAGTACAGGATACAGCAAAAGAGGACAAAGGGATTAATCAGGAAGGGGAAAATAGAATACGAAAGTAACCTTGCAGCAAACATAAAGACAGACTGCAAAAGCTTTTATCGGTATATCAGGAGGAAAAGACTGGTAAAATCCCAAGTCGGTCCCTTGCAGTCCGATTCGGGAGAATATATAATGGAGAATAAGGAAATGGCAGACCAATTAAACTCATACTTTGGTTCTGTATTCACAAAGGAGGACACAAATAACCTCCCAGGAATATCGGCAAACATGGGGACTAATGAGAGGGAGGAGCTGACAGAAATTAGTATCTCTAGGGATATGGTGTTGGGTAAGTTGAGGGGACTGAAGGCCGACAAATCCCCGGGGCCTGATAAACTACATCCTAGGGTACTTAAGGAGGTGGCCCTGGAGATAGCAGATGCTCTAAGGATCATCTTCCGGAACTCCATTGACTCGGGAACAGTACCCGTGGATTGGAGGGTAGCTAATGTTACCCCAATATTTAAAAAGGGGGGTAGAGAGAAAGCAGGGAATTATAGACCAGTAAGCCTTACATCGGTTGTGGGCAAAATGCTAGAGTCCATTATTAAGGATAAAATAGCGGAGCACTTGACAAATGGGGAAAGGATCGGACAGAGTCAACATGGATTTACAAAGGGTAAATCGTGTTTGACTAATCTGCTGGAAATTTTTGAGGAAGTAACTGGTAAAATAGATGGGGGAGAGCCAGTGGATGTGGTGTACCTTGACTTCCAGAAAGCCTTCGATAAGGTTCCACACAGAAGATTATCATGCAAAATTAAGGCTCATGGAATTGGGGGCAAAGTATTAACGTGGATAGAGAACTGGCTGGCGGATAGAAAACAGAGAGTTGGAATAAACGGCTCGTTTTCGGAGTGGCAGGCAGTGACCAGCGGGGTGCCGCAAGGATCTGTCCTGGGACCCCAGCTGTTCACAATATATATAAATGATCTGGATCAGGGAATTGGATGCAATATTTCCAAATTCGCTGACGACACTAAACTAGGAGGAGGGGTGGGCTCTGATGAGGATGTCAGGAGGCTACAGTGTGATTTGGACAGGTTGGGGGAATGGGCGGATACGTGGCAGATGCACTATAATGTGGATAAATGCGAGGTTATCCACTTTGGGGGTAAAAACAGGAGGGTAGATTATTATCTAAATGGCAATAGATTGGGAGATGGGGAAGTGCAGAGGGACCTGGGTGTTCTTGTGCACCAGTCACTGAAGGAGAGCATGCAGGTGCAACAGGCGATTAAGAAGGCAAATGGTATGTTGGCCTTCATATCAAGGGGGTTCGAGTATAGGAATAGGGATACCTTACTACAGCTGTACAAGGTGCTGGTGAGACCGCATCTGGAGTATTGTGTACAGTTTTGGTCGCCCCATCTGCGGAAGGATGTTCTTGCCATGGAAAGAGTGCAACGGCGATTCACCAGGCTGATACCTGGAATGGCGGGAATGACCTACGAAGAGAGATTAAATAGTTTGGGCTTGTACTCACTGGAGTTTAGAAGATTGAGAGGGGATCTCATCGAAACATATAAAATTATGGCAGGCCTGGACAGGCTGAATTCAGAGAGAATGTTTCCAATGGCAGGGGAGCACAGAACCAGGGGCCACAGTCTAAAAATAGCGGGCAAATCATTTAAAACAGAGATGAGGAAGAATTTCTTCACTCAAAGAGTGGTGAGCCTGTGGAATTCCCTGCCACAGAGGGCTGTGAAGGCTAATTCAATAAATATTTTCAAGAGAGAATTGGATATATTTCTGAAGGCTAAGGGGATTAAGGGTTACGGAGAAAAGGCGGGGACGGGGTACTGAACTGGTAAGATCAGCTATGATCTCAGACGAAGATCAGCCATGATCTCATTGAATGGCGGAGCAGGCTCGAAGGGCCGAATGGCCTACTCCTGTTCCTATCTCTATGTATCTATGTATCCCTCAGAGACAGATTTCCACCCTCAATCCCTCAGTGACAGATTTACAGCCTCAATCCCTCAGAGACAGATTTACACCCTCAATCCCTCAGAGACAGATTTACACCCTCAATCTCTCAGAGACAGATTTACACCCTCAACCCCTCAGTGACAGATTTACACCCTCAATCCCTCAGAGACAGATTTACACCCTCAATCCCTCAGTGACAGATTTACACCCTCAATCCCTCAGAGACAGATTTACACCCTCAATCCCTCAGAGACAGATTTACACCCTCAATCCATCAGAGACAGATTTACACCCTCAATCCCTCAGAGACAGATTTACATCCTCAATCCCTCAGAGACAAATTTACACCCTCAATCCCTCAGAGACAGATTTACACCCTCAACCCCTCAGTGACAGATTTACACCCTCAAAAAAGGGCATATCAACTGGCAAAAAAAAGCACCAGACCGGAAGATTGGGGGCAGTACAGGATACAGCAAAAGAGGACAAAGGGATTAATCAGGAAGGGGAAAATAGAATACGAAAGTAACCTTGCAGCAAACATAAAGACAGACTGCAAAAGCTTTTATCGGTATATCAGGAGGAAAAGACTGGTAAAATCCCAAGTCGGTCCCTTGCAGTCCGATTCGGGAGAATATATAATGGAGAATAAGGAAATGGCAGACCAATTAAACTCATACTTTGGTTCTGTATTCACAAAGGAGGACACAAATAACCTCCCAGGAATATCGGCAAACATGGGGACTAATGAGAGGGAGGAGCTGACAGAAATTAGTATCTCTAGGGATATGGTGTTGGGTAAGTTGAGGGGACTGAAGGCCGACAAATCCCCGGGGCCTGATAAACTACATCCTAGGGTACTTAAGGAGGTGGCCCTGGAGATAGCAGATGCTCTAAGGATCATCTTCCGGAACTCCATTGACTCGGGAACAGTACCCGTGGATTGGAGGGTAGCTAATGTTACCCCAATATTTAAAAAGGGGGGTAGAGAGAAAGCAGGGAATTATAGACCAGTAAGCCTTACATCGGTTGTGGGCAAAATGCTAGAGTCCATTATTAAGGATAAAATAGCGGAGCACTTGACAAATGGGGAAAGGATCGGACAGAGTCAACATGGATTTACAAAGGGTAAATCGTGTTTGACTAATCTGCTGGAAATTTTTGAGGAAGTAACTGGTAAAATAGATGGGGGAGAGCCAGTGGATGTGGTGTACCTTGACTTCCAGAAAGCCTTCGATAAGGTTCCACACAGAAGATTATCATGCAAAATTAAGGCTCATGGAATTGGGGGCAAAGTATTAACGTGGATAGAGAACTGGCTGGCGGATAGAAAACAGAGAGTTGGAATAAACGGCTCGTTTTCGGAGTGGCAGGCAGTGACCAGCGGGGTGCCGCAAGGATCTGTCCTGGGACCCCAGCTGTTCACAATATATATAAATGATCTGGATCAGGGAATTGGATGCAATATTTCCAAATTCGCTGACGACACTAAACTAGGAGGAGGGGTGGGCTCTGATGAGGATGTCAGGAGGCTACAGTGCGATTTGGACAGGTTGGGGGAATGGGCGGATACGTGGCAGATGCACTATAATGTGGATAAATGCGAGGTTATCCACTTTGGGGGTAAAAACAGGAGGGTAGATTATTATCTAAATGGCAATAGATTGGGAGATGGGGAAGTGCAGAGGGACCTGGGTGTTCTTGTGCACCAGTCACTGAAGGAGAGCATGCAGGTGCAACAGGCGATTAAGAAGGCAAATGGTATGTTGGCCTTCATATCAAGGGGGTTCGAGTATAGGAATAGGGATACCTTACTACAGCTGTACAAGGTGCTGGTGAGACCGCATCTGGAGTATTGTGTACAGTTTTGGTCGCCCCATCTGCGGAAGGATGTTCTTGCCATGGAAAGAGTGCAACGGCGATTCACCAGGCTGATACCTGGAATGGCGGGAATGACCTACGAAGAGAGATTAAATAGTTTGGGCTTGTACTCACTGGAGTTTAGAAGATTGAGAGGGGATCTCATCGAAACATATAAAATTATGGCAGGCCTGGACAGGCTGAATTCAGAGAGAATGTTTCCAATGGCAGGGGAGCACAGAACCAGGGGCCACAGTCTAAAAATAGCGGGCAAATCATTTAAAACAGAGATGAGGAAGAATTTCTTCACTCAAAGAGTGGTGAGCCTGTGGAATTCCCTGCCACAGAGGGCTGTGAAGGCTAATTCAATAAATATTTTCAAGAGAGAATTGGATATATTTCTGAAGGCTAAGGGGATTAAGGGTTACGGAGAAAAGGCGGGGACGGGGTACTGAACTGGTAAGATCAGCTATGATCTCAGACGAAGATCAGCCATGATCTCATTGAATGGCGGAGCAGGCTCGAAGGGCCGAATGGCCTACTCCTGTTCCTATCTCTATGTATCTATGTATCCCTCAGAGACAGATTTCCACCCTCAATCCCTCAGTGACAGATTTACAGCCTCAATCCCTCAGAGACAGATTTACACCCTCAATCCCTCAGAGACAGATTTACACCCTCAATCTCTCAGAGACAGATTTACACCCTCAACCCCTCAGTGACAGATTTACACCCTCAATCCCTCAGAGACAGATTTACACCCTCAATCCCTCAGTGACAGATTTACACCCTCAATCCCTCAGAGACAGATTTACACCCTCAATCCCTCAGAGACAGATTTACACCCTCAATCCCTCAGAGACAGATTTACACCCTCAACCCCTCAGTGACAGATTTACACCCTCAATCCCTCAGAGACAGATTTACACCCTCAATCCCTCAGTGACAGATTTACACCCTCAATCCCTCAGAGACAGATTTACACCCTCAATCCCTCAGAGACAGATTTACACCCTCAATCTCTCAGTGACAGATTTACACCCTCAATCCCTCAGAGACAGATTTACACCCTCAATCCCTCAGAGACAGATTTACACCCTCAATCCCTCAGTGACAGATATACACCCTCAATCCCTCAGAGACAGATTTACACCCTCAATCCCTCAGTGACAGATTTACACCCTCAATCCCTCTGTGACAGATTTACATCCTCAATCCCTCAGAGACAGATTTACACACTCAATCCCTCGGAGACAGATTTACACCCTCAATCCCTCAGTGACAGATTTACATCCTCAATCCCTCAGAGGCAGATTTACACCCTCAATCCCTCAGAGACAGATTTACATCCTCAATCGCTCAGAGACAGATTTACACCCTCAAACCCTCAGAGACAGATTTACACCCTCAATCCCTCAGAGAGATTTACACCCTCAATCCCTCAGAGACAGATTTACATCCTCAAACCCTCAGTGAAAGATTTACACCCTCAATCCCTCAGAGACAGATTTACACCCTCAATCCCTCAGAGACAGATTTACACCCTCAATCCCTCAGAGACAGATTTACACCCTCAATTCCTCAGTGACAGATTTACACCCTCAATCCCTCAGTGACAGATTTACACCCTCAATCCCTCAGAGACAGATTTACACCCTCAATCCCTCAGGGACAGATGTACACCCTCAATCCCTCAGTGACAGATTTACATCCTCAATCCCTCAGTGACAGATTTACATTCACAATCCCCCAGAGACAGATTTACACCCTCAATCCCTCAGTGACCGATTTACACCCTCAATCACTCAGTGACAGATTTACACCCTCAATCACTCAGTGACAGATTTACACCCTCAATCCCTGAGAGACAGATTTACACCTTCAATCCCTCAGAGACAGATTTACACCCTCAATCCCTCAGTGACAGATTTACACCCTCAATCCCTCAGAGACAGATTTACACCCTCAATCCCTCAGTGACAGATTTACACCCTCAATTCTTCAGAGACAGCTTTACACCCTCAATCCCTCAGTGACAGATTTACACCCTCAATTCTTCAGAGACAGATTTACACCCTCAATCCCTCAGTGACAGATTTACACCCTCAATCCCTCAGTGACAGATTTACACCCTCAATTCTTCAGAGACAGATTTACACCCTCAATCCCTCAGTGACAGATTTACACCCTCAATCCCTCAGAGACAGATTTACACCCTCAACCCCTCAGTGACAGATTTACACCCTCAATCCCTCAGAGACAGATTTACACCCTCAATCCCTCAGTGACAGATTTACACCCTCAATCCCTCAGAGACAGATTTACACCCTCAATCCCTCAGAGACAGATTTACACCCTCAATCCCTCAGAGACAGATTTACACCCTCAACCCCTCAGTGACAGATTTACACCCTCAATCCCTCAGAGACAGATTTACACCCTCAATCCCTCAGTGACAGATTTACACCCTCAATCCCTCAGAGACAGATTTACACCCTCAATCCCTCAGAGACAGATTTACACCCTCAATCTCTCAGTGACAGATTTACACCCTCAATCCCTCAGAGACAGATTTACACCCTCAATCCCTCAGAGACAGATTTACACCCTCAATCCCTCAGTGACAGATATACACCCTCAATCCCTCAGAGACAGATTTACACCCTCAATCCCTCAGTGACAGATTTACACCCTCAATCCCTCTGTGACAGATTTACATCCTCAATCCCTCAGAGACAGATTTACACACTCAATCCCTCGGAGACAGATTTACACCCTCAATCCCTCAGTGACAGATTTACATCCTCAATCCCTCAGAGGCAGATTTACACCCTCAATCCCTCAGAGACAGATTTACATCCTCAATCGCTCAGAGACAGATTTACACCCTCAAACCCTCAGAGACAGATTTACACCCTCAATCCCTCAGAGAGATTTACACCCTCAATCCCTCAGAGACAGATTTACATCCTCAATCCCTCAGTGAAAGATTTACACCCTCAATCCCTCAGAGACAGATTTACACCCTCAATCCCTCAGAGACAGATTTACACCCTCAATCCCTCAGAGACAGATTTACACCCTCAATTCCTCAGTGACAGATTTACACCCTCAATCCCTCAGTGACAGATTTACACCCTCAATCCCTCAGAGACAGATTTACACCCTCAATCCCTCAGGGACAGATGTACACCCTCAATCCCTCAGTGACAGATTTACATCCTCAATCCCTCAGTGACAGATTTACATTCACAATCCCCCAGAGACAGATTTACACCCTCAATCCCTCAGTGACCGATTTACACCCTCAATCACTCAGTGACAGATTTACACCCTCAATCACTCAGTGACAGATTTACACCCTCAATCCCTGAGAGACAGATTTACACCTTCAATCCCTCAGAGACAGATTTACACCCTCAATCCCTCAGTGACAGATTTACACCCTCAATCCCTCAGAGACAGATTTACACCCTCAATCCCTCAGTGACAGATTTACACCCTCAATCCCTCAGTGACCGATTTACACCCTCAATCACTCAGTGACAGATTTACACCCTCAATCACTCAGTGACAGATTTACACCCTCAATCCCTGAGAGACAGATTTACACCTTCAATCCCTCAGAGACAGATTTACACCCTCAATCCCTCAGTGACAGATTTACACCCTCAATCCCTCAGAGACAGATTTACACCCTCAATCCCTCAGTGACAGATTTACACCCTCAATTCTTCAGAGACAGCTTTACACCCTCAATCCCTCAGTGACAGATTTACACCCTCAATTCTTCAGAGACAGATTTACACCCTCAATCCCTCAGTGACAGATTTACACCCTCAATCCCTCAGTGACAGATTTACACCCTCAATT
This sequence comes from Somniosus microcephalus, assembly GCF_052327205.1. Classification (NCBI taxonomy): domain Eukaryota; kingdom Metazoa; phylum Chordata; class Chondrichthyes; order Squaliformes; family Somniosidae; genus Somniosus; species Somniosus microcephalus. The sequence continues at coordinate 25,413,296 of NW_028225185.1, read as the reverse complement.
CTTCAGAGACAGATTTACACCCTCAATCCCTCAGAGACAGATTTACACCCTCAATCCCTCAGAGACAGATTTACATCCTCAATCCCTCAGAGACAGATTTACACCCTCAATCCCTCAGTGACAGATTTAGACCCTCAATCCCTCAGAGACAGATTTACACCCTCAATCACTCAGTGACAGATTTACACCCTCAGTCCCTCAGTGACAGATTTACACCCTCAATTCCTCAGTGACAGATTTACACCCTCAATCCCTCAGAGACAGATTTACACCCTCAATCCCTCAGTGACAGATTTACACCCTGAATCCCTCAGAGACAGATTTACACCCTCAATACCTCAGAGACAGATTTACACCCTCAATCCCTCAGAGACAGATTTACACCCTCAATCCCTCAGAGACAGATTTACATCCTCAATCCCTCAGAGACAGATTTACACCCTCAATCCCTCAGAGACAGATTTACACCCTCAATCTCTCAGTGACAGATTTACACCCTCAATCCCTCAGAGACAGATTTACACCCTCAATCCTTCAGTGACAGATTTACACCCTCAATCCCTCAGAGACAGATTTACACCCTCAATCCCTCAGTGAGAGATTTACACCCTCAATCCCTCAGAGACAGATTTACACCCTCAATCCCTCAGAGACAGATTTACACCCTCAATCCCTCAGAGACAGATTTGCACCCTCAATCCCTCAGAGACAGATTTAGACCCTCAATCCCTCAGTGACAGATTTACACCCTCAATCCCTCAGAGACAGATTTACACCCTCAATCCCTCAGTGACAGATTTACACCCTCAATCCCTCAGAGACAGATTTACACCCTCAATCCCTCAGAGACAGATTTGCACCCTCAATCCCTCAGTGACAGATTTACACCCTCAATCCCTCAGAGACAGATTTGCACCCTCAATCCCTCAGAGACAGATTTACACCCTCAATCCCTCAGTGACAGATTTACGCCCTCAATCCCTCAGAGACAGATTTACACCCTCAATCCCTCAGTGACAGATTTACACCCTCAATCCCTCAGAGACAGATTTACACCCTCAATCCCTCAGAGACAGATTTACACCCTCAATCCCTCAGTGACAGATTTACACCCTCAACTCCTCAGTGACAGATTTACACCCTCAATCCCTCAGAGACAGATTTACACCCTCAATCCCTCAGTGACAGATTTACACCCTCAATCCCTCAGTGACAGATTTACACCCTCAATCCCTCAGTGACAGATTTACACCCTCAATTCTTCAGAGACAGCTTTACACCCTCAATCCCTCAGTGACAGATTTAGACCCTCAATGCCTCAGTGAAAGATTTACACCCTCAATCCCTCAGAGACAGATTTACACCCTCAATCCCTCAGTGACAGATTTACACCCTCAATCCCTCAGAGACAGATTTACACCCTCAATCCCTCAGAGACAGATTTACACCCTCAATCCCTCAGAGACAGATTTACACCCTCAATCCCTCAGAGACAGATTTACACCCTCAAACCCTCAGAGACAGATTTACACCCTCAATCCCTCAGAGAGATTTAAACCCTCAATCCCTCAGAGACAGATTTACACCCTCAATCCCTCAGAGACAGATTTACACCCTCAACCCCTCAGTGACAGATTTACACCCTCAATTCTTCAGAGACAGCTTTACACCCTCAATCCCTCAGAGACAGATTTACACCCTCAATCCCTCAGTGACAGATTTACACTCTCAATCCCTCACTGACAGATTTACACCCTCAATCCCTCAGAGACAGATTTACACCCTCAATCCCTCAGAGACAGATTTACATCCTCATTCCCTCAGAGACAGATTTACACCCTCAACCCCTCAGTGACAGATTTACAACCTCAATCCCTCAGAGACAGATTTACACCCTCAATCACTCAGTGACAGATTTACACCCTCAATCCCTCAGTGACAGATTTACAGCCTCAATCCCTGAGTGAAAGATTTACATCCTCAATCCCTCAGAGACAGATTTACACCCTCAATCCCTCAGAGACAGATTTACACCCTCAATCCCTCAGAGACAGATTTACATCCTCAATCCCTCAGTGACAGATTTACACCCTCAATCCCTCAGAGACAGATTTACACCCTCAATCCCTCAGAGACAGATTTACACCCTCAATCCCTCAGAGACAGATTTACACCCTCAATCCCTCAGTGACAGATTTACACCCTCAATCCCTCAGAGGCAGATTTACATCCTCAATCCCTCAGAGACAGATTTACACCCTCAATCCCTCAGTGACAGATTTACACCCTCAATCCCTCAGAGACAGATTTACACCCTCAACCCCTCAGAGACAGATTTACACCCTCAATCCCTCAGAGACAGATTTACACCCTCAATCCCTCAGTGACAGATTTACACCCTCAATCCCTCAGAGACAGATTTACACCCACAATCCCTCAGAGACAGATTTACACCCTCAATCTCTCAGTGACAGATTTACACCCTCAATCCCTCAGAGACAGATTTACATCCTCAATCCCTCAGTGACAGATTTACACCCTCAATCCCTCAGAGACAGATTTACACCCTCAATCCCTCAGTGACAGATTTACACCTTCAATCCCTCAGAGACAGATTTACACCCTCAATCCCTCAGAGACAGATTTACACCCTCATCCCTCAGAGACAGATTTACACCTCAATCCCTCAGACACAGATTTACACCTTCAATCCCCTCAGTGGACAGATTTACACCCTCAATCCATCAGAGACAGATTTACACCCTCAATCCCTCAGAGACAGATTTACACCCTCAATCCCCATCAATTATAAACCCATCAATTATAAACCCCATCAATTATAAACCCAGCAAGTATAAACCCATCAATTATAAACTCTCTCGATCTCTGTGGGGGGTCTCTGTCTCTCTCTCTGTGGGGGGGTCACTATCTCTCTGTGGGGGGTCACTCTCTCTCTCTCTGTGGGGGGTCACTCTCTCTCTCTCTTTGGGTGGTCTCTCTCTCTGTGGGGGGTCACTCTCTCTCTCTCTGTGGGGGGTCACTCTCTCTCTCTCTGTGGGGGGGCCACTCTCTCTCTCTCTGTGGGGGGGTTCACTCTCTCTCTCTGTGGGGGTCACTCTCTCTCTCTCTGTGGGGGGTCACTCTCTCTCTCTCTGTGGGGAGTCTCTCTCTCTCTCTCTGTGGGAGGTTACTCTCTCTCTCTGTGGGGGGTCACTCTCTCTGTGGGGGGTCACTCTCTCTCTCTCTCTGGGGGTCACTCTCTCTCTCTCTGTGGGGGGTCACTCTCTCTCTCTCAGTGTGGGGGGTCACTCTCTCTTTCTCTTTGAAGGGTCTCTCTCTCTCTGTGGGCGTCACTCTCTCTCTGTGGGGGGACACTCCCTCTCTGTGGGGGTCACTCTCTCTCTCTGTGGGGGGTCACTCTCTCTCTGTGGGGGGTCACTCATCTCTCTGTCTGTGGCGGGTCACTCTCTCTCTGTGGGGGGTCACTCTCTCTCTGTGGGGGATCACTCATCTCTCTGTCTGTGGCGGGTCACTCTCTCTCTGTGGGGGGTCACTCTCTCTGTGGGGGGTCACTCTCTGTGGGGGGTCACTCTCTCTCTGTCTGTGGGGGGTCACTCTCTCTCTGTGGGGTGGTCACTCTCTCTCTGTGGGGGGGTCACTCACTCTCTCTCTGTAGGGGGTCACTCTCTCTCTCTGTTGGGGGTCACTCTCTCTATCTGTGGGGGGTCACTCTCTCTCTGTGGGGGGTCACTCTCTCTCTCTCTGTGGGGGGTCTCTCTCTCTCTCTGTTGGGGGTCACTCTCTCTATCTGTGGGGCGTCACTCTCTCTCTGTGGGGGGTCACTCTCTCTCTCTCTGTGGGGGGGTCACTCTCTCTCTCTCTGTGGGGGGTCACTCTCTCTCTCTCTGTGGGGGGTCCACTCTCTCTCTCTCTGTGGGGGGTCACTCTCTCTCTCTCTGTGGGGGGTCACTCTCTCTCTCTGTGGGGGTCACTCTCTCTCTCTGTGGGGGGGTCACTCTCTCTCTCTGGGGGGTCACTCGCTCTCTCTGTGGGGGGTCACTCTCTCTCTCTGTGGGGCGGTTACTCTCTCTCTGTGGGGGTCACTCTCTCTCTCTGTGGGGGGTCACTCTCTCTCTCTCTGTGGGGGGTCACTCTCTCTCTCTCTGTGGGGGGTCACTCTCTCTCTCTGTGGGGGTCACTCTCTCTCTCTGTGGGGGTCACTCTCTCTCGCTCTGTGGGGGGTCACTCTCTCTCTCTGTGGGGGGTAACTCTCTCTCTCTCTCTGTGGGGGGATCACTCTCCCTCTCTCTGTGGGGGGTCTCTCTCTCTCTGTGTGGGGGGGTCACTCTCTCTCTCTCTGTGGGGGGTCACTCTCTCTCTCTCTGTGGGGGGTCACTCTCTCTCTCTCTGTGGGGGGGTCACTCTCTCTCTCTCTCTGGGGGGTCACACTCTCTCTCTCTGTGGGGGTCACTCTCTCTCTCTGTGGGGGGTCACTCTCTCTCTCTCTGCGGGGGGGTCACTCTCTCTCTCTCTGTGGGGGGTCACTCTCTCTCTCTCTGTGGGGGGGTCACTCTCTGTCTCTCTGTGGGTGTCTCTCTCTCTCTATGTGGGGGGTCACTCTCTCTCTCTGTGTGGGGGGTCACTCTCTCTCTCTCTGTGGGGGGTCACTCTCTCTGCTCTCTGTGGGGGGGTCACTCTCTCTCTCTGTGGGTGTTCACTCTCTCTCTATCTGTGGGGGGTCACTCTCTCTCTCTGTGGGGGGTCACTCTCTCTCTCTCTCTGTGGGGGGGGTCACTCTCTCTCTCTGTGGGGTCACTCTCTCTCTCTGTGGGGGGGTCACTCTCTCTCTGTGGGGTGTCACTCTCTCTCTCTCTGTGGGGTGTCACTCTCTCTCTGTGGGGGTCACTCTCTCTCTGTGGGGGGTCACTCTCTCTCTCTCTGTGGGGGGTCACTCTCTCTCTGTGGGGGGTCACTCTCTCTCTATCTGTGGGGGTCACGCTCTCTCTCTGTGGGTGGTCACTCACTCTCTGTGGGGGGTCACTCTCTCTCTCTCTCTGTGGGGGGGGTCACTCTCTCTCTCTGTGGGGGTCACTCTCTCTCTTTGTGGGGGGGGTCACTCTCTCTCTGTGGGGTGTCACTCTCTCTCTCTCTCTGGGGGGTGTCACTCTCTCTCTGTGGGGGGTCACTCTCTCTCTCTCTCTGTGGGGTGTCACTCTCTCTCTCTGTGGGGGGTCAATCCCTCTCTCTCTCTGTGGGGGGTCACTCTCTCTCTCTCTGTGGGGAGTCACTCTCTCTCTCTGTGGGGGGTCACTCTCTCTCTCTCTGTGGGGGGTCACTCTCTCTCTCTCTGTGGGGGGTCACTCTCTCTCTCTGTGGGGCGGTCACTCTCTCTCCCTCTGTGGGGGGTCACTCTCTCTCTCTGTGGGGTGTCACTCTCTCTCTCTCTGTGGGGGGTCACTCTCTCTCTGTGGGGGGTCACTCTCTCTCTCTCTCTGGGGGGTCACTCTCTCTCTGTGGGGGTCACTCTCTCTCTCTCTGGGGGGTCACTCTCTCTCTCCCGGGGGGGTGTCACTCTATCTCTCTGTGGGGGGTCACTCTCTCTCTCTCTCTGTGGGGTGTCACTCTCTCTCTCTGTGGGGGGTCAATCCTCTCTCTCTCTGTGGGGGGGTCACTCTCTCTCCCTCTGTGGGGAGTCACTCTCTCTCTCTGTGGGGGGTCACTCTCTCTCTCTCTGTGGGGGGTCACTCTCTCTCTCTCTGTGGGGGGTCACTCTCTCTCTCTCTGTGGGGCGGTCACTCTCTCTCCCTCTGTGGGGGGGTCACTCTCTCTCTGTGGGGGGTCACTCTCTCTCTCTGTGGGGGATCACTCTCTCTCTGTGTGGGGTCACTCTCTCTCTCTCTGTGGGGGGTCACTCTCTCTCTCTGTGGGTGTCACTCTCTCTCTGTGGGGGGTCACTCTCTCTCTGCCTGTGGGGGGGTCACTCTCTCTCTGTGGGGGGTCACTCTCTCTCTCTGTGGGGGGGTCACTCTCTCTCTCTGTGGGGGGTCACTCTCTCTCTCTGTGGGGGGGTCACTCTCTCTCTGTGGGGGGGTCACTCTCTCTCTCTCTGTGGGGGGTCACTCTCTCTCTGTGGGGGGTCACTCTCTCTCTCTGTGGGGGGTCTCTCTCTCTGTGGGGGGTCACTCTCTCTCTCTGTGGGGGTCACTCTCTCTCTCTCTGTGGGGGGGGTCACTCTCTCTCTGTGGGGGGGACACTCTCTCTGTGGGGTGTCACTCTCTCTCTCTCTGTGGGGGGGTCACTCTCTCTCTGTGTGGGGGGTCACTCTCTCTGTGGGGTGTCACTCTCTCTCTCTGTGGGGGTCACTCTCTCTGTGGGGATCACTCTCTCTCTCTGGGGGGGGGTCACTCTCTCTCTCTGTGGGGGGGTCACGCTCTCTCTCTGTGGGGGTCACTCTCTCTCTCTCTGTGGGGGGTCACTCTCTCTCTCTCTGTGGGGGGGTCACTCTCTCTCTGTGGGGGGTCACTCTCTCTCTCTCTGTGGGGGGTCACTCTCTCTCTCTCTGTGGGGGGGTCACTCTCTCTCTGTGGGGGGTCACTCTCTATCTCTCTGTGGGGGGTCATGCTCTCTCTTTGTGTGGGGGGTCACTCTCTCTCTCTCTGTGGGGGGTCACTCTCTCTCTCTGTGCGGGGGTCACTCTCTCTCTCTCTGGGGGGTCACTCTCTCTCTCCGGGGGGTCACTCTCTCTCTCTCTGTGGGGGCTCACTTTCTCTCTGTGGGGGGTCACTCTCTCTCTATCTGTGGGGGGTCACTCTCTCTCTCTGTGGGGGGTCACTCTCTCTCTCTCTGTGGGGGGTCACTCTCTCTCTCTGTGGGGGGTCACTCTCTCTCTCTCTCTGGGGGGTCACTCTCTCTCTCTGTGGGGGGGGTCACTCTCTCTCTCTGTGGGGGTCACTCTCTCTCTCTGTGGGGGGTCACTCTCTCTCTGTCTGGGAGGTCACTCTCTCTCTCTCTGTGGGGGGTCACTCTCTCTCTCTCTGTGGGGGGTCACTCTCTCTCTCTCTGTGGGGGGTCACTCTCTCTCTCTCTGTGGGGGGTCACTCTCTCTCTCTCTGTGGGGGGTCACTCTCTCTCTCTCTGAGGGGGGGTCACTCTCTCTCTCTCTGGGGGGGTCACTCTCTCTCTCTCTGTGGGGGGTCACTCTCTCTCTCTCTCTCTGTGGGGGGTCACCCTCTCTCTCTCTGTGGGGGGTCACTCTCTCTCCTCTGTGGGGTGTCACTCTCTCTCTCTCTGTGGGGGGTCACTCTCTCTCTGTGGGGGGTCACTCTCTCTCTCTCTCTGGGGGTTCACTCTCTCTCTGTGGGGGTCACTCTCTCTCTCTGTGGGGGGTCACTCTCTCTCTCTCTGTGGGGGGTCACTCTCTCCCTCTCTGTGGGGGGTCACTCTCTCTCTCTCTGTGGGGGGTCATTCTCTCTCTGTGGGGGTCACTCTCTCTCTCTGTGGGGGGTCACTCTCTCTCTCTCTGTGGGGGGTCACTCTCTCTCTCTGTGGGGGGTCACTCTCTCTCTCTGTGGGGGGTCACTCTCTCTCTCTGTGTGGGGGGTCACTCTCTCTCTCTCTGTGGTGGGTCACTCTCTCTCTCTCTGTGGGGGGTCACACTCTCTCTCTGTGGGGGGGTCACTCTCTCTCTCTCTGTGGGGGGTCACTCTCTCTCTCTCTGTGGGGGGTCACTCTCTCTCTGTGGGGGGTCACTCTCTCTCTCTGTGGGGGGTCACTCTCTCTGTGGGGGTTCACTCTCTCTCTGTGGGGGGGTCACTCACTCTCTCTATGTGTGGGGGGTCACTCTCTCTCTCTCTGTGGGGGATCACTCTCTCTCTGTGGGCGGTCACTCTCTCTCTCTGTGGGGGGTCTCTCTCTCTGTGGGGGGTCACTCTCTCTCTCTGTGGGGGGTCACTCTCTCTCTCTCTGTGGGGGGTCACTCTCTCTCTGTGGGGGGGTCACTCTCTCTCTCTCTGTGGGGTGTCATTCTCTCTCTCTCTGTGGGGGTCACTCTCTCTCTGTGTGGGGGTCACTCTCTCTGTGGGGTGTCACTCTCTCTCTCTGTGGGGGTCACTCTCTCTGTGGGGATCACTCTCTCTCTCTGGG
>NW_028225185.1:25309212-25404654 GCF_052327205.1 Somniosus microcephalus | reverse complement strand
CTGTGGGGGGTCACTCTCTGTGGGGGTCACTCTCTCTCTGTGGGGTTCTCTCACTCTCTCTGTGGGGGGTCACTCTCTCTCTATCTGTGGGGGTCACTCTCTCTCTCTGTGGGGGGTCACTCTCTCTCTCTCTGTGGGGGGTCACTCTCTCTATCTGTGGGGGGTCACTCTCTCTCTCTCTGGGGGTCACTCTCTCTCTCTGTGGGGGGGTCACTCTCTCTGTGGGGGGTCACTCTCTCTCTCTCTGTGGGGGGTCACTCTCTCTCTGTGGGGTCACTCTCTCTCTCTGTGGGGGGTCACTCTCTCTGTGTGGGGTCACTCTCTCTCTCTCTGTGGGGGGTCACTTTCTCTCTCTCTGTGGGGGGCCACTCTCTCTCTCTGTGGGGGGTCACTCTCTCTCTCTCTGTGGGGCTCACTCTCTCTCTGTGGGGTCACTCTCTCTCTGTGGGGGGTCATTCTCTCTCTGTGGGGGGTCACTCTCTCTCTGTGGGGGGTCACTCTCTCTCTCTCTGTGTGGGTCACTCTCTCTCTCTGTGGGGGGGGTCACTCTCTCTCTTTCTGTGGGGGGGTCACTCTCTCTCTCTCGGTGGGGGGTCACTCTCTCTCTCTGTGGGCGGTCACTCTCTCTCTCTCTGTGGGGGTCACTCTCTCTCTCTGTGGGGGGTCACTCTCTCTGTGGGGGATCACTCTCTCTCTCTCTGTGGGGGTCACTCTCTCTCTCTCTGTGGGGTTCACTCTCTCTCTCTGTGGGGGTCACTCTCTCTCTGTGGGGGTCACTCTCTCTCTCTGTGGGGGGTCACTCTCTCTCTGTGGGGGTCACTCTCTCTCTGTGGGGGGTCTCTCTCTCTCTGTGGGGGGTCACTCTCTCTCTCTGTGGGGGGTCACTCTCTCTGGGGATCACTCTCTGTCTCACTGTGGGGGGTCACTCTCTCTCTCTCTGTGGGGGGTCACTCTCTCTCTGTGGGGGGTCACTCTCTCTCTGTGGGGGTCTCTCTCTCTCTTTGGGGGGTCACTCTCTCTCTCTGTGGGGGGTCACTCTCTTTCTCTGTGGGGGGGTCACTCTCTCTCTCTCTGTGGGAGGGTCACTCTCTCTCTCTGTGGGGGTCACTCTCTCTCTCTCTGTGGGGGGTCACTCTCTCTCTCCCTGTGGGGGGTCACTCTCTCCCTCTGTGGGCGGTCACTCTCTCTCTCTGTGGTGGGTCACTCTCTCTCTGTGGGGGTCACTCTCTCTCTCTCTGTGGGGGGTCACTCTCTCTCTCTGTGGGGGCTCACTCTCTCTCTCTCTCTGTGGGGGGTCACTCTCTCTCTCTGTGGGGGGGTCACTCTCTCTCTCTCTGTGTGGGGGGTCACTTTCTCTCTCTCTGTGGGGGGGTCACTCTCTCTCTCTCAGTGGGGGGGTCACTCTCTCTCTCTCTGTGGGGGGTCACTCTCTCTCTCTGTGGGGGGGTCACTCTCTCTCTCTGTGGGGGTCACTCTCTCTCTCTCTGTGGGGGGTCACTTTCTCTCTCTCTGTGGGGGGTGACACTCTCTCTCTGTGGGGGGTCACTCTCTCTCTGTGGGGGGTCACTCTCTCTCTCTCTCTGAGGGGGGTCACTCTCTCTCTCTGTGGGGGGTCACTCTCTCTCTGTGGGGGGTCACTCTCTCTCTCTCTCTGTGGGGGGTCACTCTCTCTCTCTGTGGGGGTCACTCTCTCTCTGTGGGGAGTCACTCTCTCTCTCTCTCTGTGGGGGGTCACTCTCTCTCTCTCTCTGTGGGGGGTCACTCTCTCTCTCTGTGGGGGGTCACTCTCTCTCTCTCTGGGGGGGTCACTCTCTCTCTCTGTGGGGGTCACTCTCTCTCTCTCTGTGGGGGGTCACTCTCTCTCTCTGTGGGGGGGTCACTCACTCTCTCTCTGTGGGGGTCACTCGCTCGCTCTCTGTGAGGGGGTCACTCTCTCTCTCTCTGTGGGGGTCACTCTCTCTCTCTGTGGGGGGTCACTCTCTCTCTCTCTGTGGGGGGGTCACTCTCTCTCTGTGGGTGGGTCACTCTCTCTCTCTCTGTGGGGGGGTCACTCTCTCTCTCTCTGTGGGGGGTCACTCTCTCTCTCTGTGTGGGGGGTCACTCTCTCTCTCTCTGTGGGGGGGTCACTCTCTCTCTCTCTGTGGGTGGGTCACTCTCTCTCTCTCTGTGGGTGGGTCACTCTCTCTCTCTCTGTGGGGGTGTCACTCTTTCTCTGTGGGTGCTCACCTCTTGGCTGCAGCACAGTAGACTATATGATTACACACTTAGACCCATCCTCTTTCAGAGCATTCACAGTCAAACACAAACAACACTGTCAGATCACAGTCAAATTACTATGTTTCTCAAAAAGACAGAAACAAACAACATAGAAACACAACCCAGTAAACTGTACAACACCAAAAAATCGTACAGATGGGCCAAAAAACGACACGGAAAAATACCAGAAAACAATTAGCAATGCATCAACTCAAGCTCTCTTAGACACCTTTCTGGATAACATATACACTCACAATAAAGAAGGCGTAAACCGGCAGTTAGTAAACTAAACAATATTTTTGATAATTTGGCAACAAATGCAAACTTGAAAGCTCGCAAGAACAAACCCAAAACAAAAAACTATGAAAAATGGTTTGACCATGATTGCCATAACATGAGGAAAAAACTTAGAAAACTATCAAACCAAAAACACAGACATCCAGAAAACGAGGAATTACGCCTTACTTATTGTCAGACGCTAACACAATACAGAAACACACTCAGGACCAAAAAAGAGCAATTTATTAAGAATACACTCAGCTCCATGGAGGAATCCATTGAGTCGAATTGTTTCTGGGACAACTTGAAAACACTACACAAAAAACAACATGACGATTTGTCCATTCAAAATGGGGACACATGGGTAAACCACTTTGAAAAATTATACCAGAAAAACACACTAAGACCAGAGCAACACCAAATACGCAAAAAACTTGAAAAGCTTGAAATGGCCATAAAAGATAACCAAAACCCGCTAGACGCCATAATAACAGAAAAAGAAACTTCTTGAAAAACTCAAGGACCTGCGACCAGGAAAAGCTTGCGGGACAGACGGCATACTAAACGAGATGATTAAACACGCAGACGACAAACTGAAACTGGCTATCCTAAAACTCTTCAACTTGGTTCTGAGTGTCGGTTATTTCCTGACATCTGGAACAAAGGACTCATAACGCCCATATACAAAAGTGGGGACAAAATCGACCCAAACAACTATCGAGGCATCTGTGTAAACAGTAACCTGGGGAAGGTATTCTGTAGCATCATAAACAAAAGACTTATAAACTTCCTTGAGGAGCACAATGTCTTGAGTAAAAGCCAAATTGGATTCCTGCCAAACTATAGAACATCCGATCATATCTTCACCCTACAGACCCTAATTGACAAACACGTTCACCATAACAAAAGCAAAATCTACGCATGCTTTGTAGATTTCCAGAAGGCTTTCGACTCCATCTGGCATGACGGTTTATTCCTGAAACTTATCGAAAGCGGGGTAGGAGGTAAAACATATGATGTAATTAAATCAATGTATACAAACAATAAATGTGCAGTTAAAATTGGAGACAAACAAACAAAATACTTCCCACAGGGGCGGGGGGTGACGCAGGGCTCGCCAATCTCACCGACACTCTTTAATATTTACATTAATGGATTGGCAAAACTACTTGAACAATCTACAGCACCCGGCCTCACCCTATATGAATCCAAGGTTAAATTCCTCCTCTATGCCGACGACCTGGTTCTGCTGTCACCAACTAAGGAGGGTCTACAGCAGAACCTGGACCTGCTGGAGTCGTACTGCCAGACTTGGGCCCTGACAATAAATCCCCAAAAAACCAAAGTCCTTGTGTTCCAGCAAAGATCCAAACAACATGGACCCACAATAAATTTCACAGTAGGAACAACCAAAATTGAACAAACCACTCACTACACATACTTGGGCTTAAAAATCAGTTCTACGGGAAACTTCAAACTGGCTGTGAATGAACTGAAAGAGAAAGCAAGAAGGCTTTCTATGCCATCAAAAAATCAATCCAAATAGAAATCCCAATTAGCATTTGGCTCAAAATTTTCAAATCAGTAATTGAACCAATTGCACTCTATGGCAGTGAGGTCTGGGGACCACTAACACAACAAGATTTTGCAAAATGGGACAAACACCCAATTGAGATCCTACATGCGGAATTCTGTAAAAGTATCCTCCGGACTCAAAGGAAAACAGTAAACAACGCATGCAGGGCGGAACTAGGCCAATACCCATTAATAATCACTATCCAAAAAAGAGCCACCAAATTTTGGAATCACCTACAAATGAGCAACCCCCAATGCTATCACTACGACGCCCTGAAATGCCAAGAGCTGACCATAAAGAAGAATACCCTCAGTCAACTAGTCCTGGGACTCAATAAAGTAACTAATAACAATACTAACAATAACCAGCCCCAGGACAGTGACAGGGTAACACAAAGAATTCGACCCAACACAATCGTCGCTAAGCAAAAGGAAAAATATCTGTCATATTGGGCAGAAACAACAAAAACCCAAAGCAAACTCAATTGCTACTTGGCCCTAAACAGACAATACAACATAGCTGATTACCTGACCATGGTAAAGGATAACAAACTGAGAAGAACCTTGACAAGGTACAGACTTAGCGAACATAGCCTAGCGATCGAAAAAGGCAGACACAGGCAGACCAGGCTGCCAAGAGAAGACAGGATATGCTCTCACTGCAGTCAGGGAGTAGTTGAGACAGAGATGCACTTCCTCACAGCCTGTGGAAAATATCAGGGCATCAGAGAGAATTTCTATCAAAAATTCTCACAAATATGCCCTGAATTCAGAAATCTGACTGACAACCAAAAACTCCCATTCCTACTGGGGGAGGAGAGAAGCTGTGTAACACTGGCGGCACACTATGTTGCAGCTTGCCATGAACAGAGGGACAACCAGTAAACTAAGACAAGAGTATATATAAACAAGGCGAAAATATATTTATAAACTCAGGGATATACCTGTTAAAACACTGTATGAATGGAACCGCGTTTATGTGTTCAACCATAAATGTATTTTGATGCTTTGGCAACATAAGATGTACCTTATCATGCCAATAAAGCGATTTGTATTGTATTGTATTGTATTGGGTGGGTCACTCTCTCTCTCTCTGTGGGGGGGTCACTCTCACTCTCTCTGTGGGGGGTCACTCTCTCTCTCTCTGTGGGGGGTCACTCTCTCTCTCTGTGGGGGGTCACTCTCTCTCTCTGTGGGGGGTCAGTCCCTCTCTCTCTGTGGGGGGTCACTCTCTCTCTCTGTGGGGGGGTCACTCTCTCTCTCTCTCTGTGTGGGGGTCACTCTCTCTCTGTGTGGGGGTCACTCTCTCTCTCTTTGGAGGGGTCACTCTCTCTGTGGGGGTCACTCTCTCTCTCTGTGGGGGGGTCACTCTCTCTCTGTGGGGGGTCACTCTCTCTCTCTCTGTGAGGGGTCACTCTCTCTGTCTCTGTGGGGGGTCACTCTCTCTCTCTCTGTGAGGGGTCACTCTCTCTCTCTCTGTGGGGGGTCACTCTCTCTCTCTGTGGGGGGTCACTCTCTCTCTCTCTGGGGGGTCACTCTCGCTCTCTCTGTGAGGGGGTCACTCACTCTCTCTGTGGGGGGTCACTCTCTCTCTCTCTCTGTGGGGGGGTCACTCTCTCTCTGTGGTCGGTCACTCTCTCTCTCTCTGTGGGGGGTCACTCTCTCTCTCTCTGTGGGGGGTCACTCTCTCTCTCTCTCTGGGGGGTCACTCTCTCTCTCTCTGTGGGGGTCACTCACTCACTCTCTGTGGGGGCTCACTCTCTCTCTGTGGGGGGCCACTCTCTCTCTCTCTGTGGGGGGTCACTCTCTCTCTCTCTGTGGGGGGTCACTCTCTCTCTCTCTGTGGGGTGTCACTCTCTCTCTCTGTGGGGGGGTCTCTCTCTCTCTCTGTGGGGGTCACTCTCTCTCTCTGTGTGGGGGGTCACTCTCTCTCTGTGTGGGGGGGTCACTCTCTCTCTGTCTGTGGTCGGTCACTCTCTCTCTCTCTGTGGGGGGGTCACTCTCTCTCTCTCTGTGGGGGGTCACTCTCTCTCTCTCTGTGGGGGGTCACTCTCTCTCTCTCTGTGGGGGGGGTCACTCTCTCTCTCTGTGGGGGGTCACTCTCTCTCTATGTGGGGGGTCACTCTCTCTCTCTCTGTGGGGGGTCACTCTCTCTCTCTGTGGGGGGTCACTCTCTCTCTCTCTGGGGGTCACTCTCTCTCTCTCTGTGGGGGGTCACTCTCTCTCTCTCTGTGGGGGGTCACTCTCTCTCTGTCTGTGGTCGGTCACTCTCTCTCTCTCTGTGGGGGGGTCACTCTCTCTCTCTCTGTGGGGGGTCACTCTCTCTCTCTCTGTGGGGGGTCACTCTCTCTCTCTCTGTGGGGGGTCACTCTCTCTCTGTGTGGGGGGGTCACCCTCTCTCTCTCTGTGGGGGGTCACTCTCTCTCTGTCTGTGGGGGGTCACTCTCTCTCTCTCTGTGGGGGGTCACTCTCTCTCTCTGTGGGGGGTCACTCTCTCTCTCTCTGTGGGGGGTCACTCTCTCTCTCTCTGTGGGGGGTCACTCTCTCTCTCTCTGTGGGGGGTCACTCTCTCTCTCTCTGGGGGGTCACTCTCTCTCTCTCTGTGGGGGGTCACTCTCTCTCTCTCTGTGGGGGGTCACTCTCTCTCTCTCTCTGGGGGGTCACTCCCTCTCTCTGTGGGGGGGGGTCTCTCTCTCGCTGTGGGGGGTCACTCTCTCTCTCTCTGTGGGGGGGTCACTCTCTCTCTCTGTGCGGGGTCACTCTCTCTCTCTCTGTGGGGGGTCACTCCCTCTCTCTTTGGGGCGTCTCTCTCTCTCTGTGGGGGGTCACTCTCTCTCTCTGTGGGGGGTCACTCTCTCTCTGTGGGCGGTCACTCTCTCTCTCTGTGGGGGTCTCTCTCTCTCTCTGTGGGGGGTCACTCTCTCTCTGTGGGGGTCACTCTCTCTCTGTGGGGGTCTCTCTCTCTCTCTGTGGGGGGTCACTCTCTCTCTATCTGTGGGGGGTCACTCTCTCTCTCTGTGGGTGGTCACTCTCTCTCTCTCTGTGGGGGGTCACTCTCTCTATCTGTGGGGGGTCACTCTCTCTCTCTCTGGGGGTCACTCTCTCTCTCTGTGGGGGGGTCACTCTCTCTGTGGGGGGTCACTCTCTCTCTCTCTGTGGGGGGTCACTCTCTCTCTGTGGGGGTCACTCTCTCTCTCTGTGGGCGGTCACTCTCTCTGTGTGGGGTCACTCTCTCTCTCTCTGTGGGGGGTCACTTTCTCTCTCTCTGTGGGGGGTCACTCTCTCTCTCTGTGGGGGGTCACTCTCTCTCTCTCTGTGGGGCTCGCTCTCTGTGGGGGTCACTCTCTCTCTGTGGGGGGTCACTCTCTCTCTGTGGGGGGTCACTCTCTCTCTGTGGGGGGTCACTCTCTCTCTCTCTGTGGGGAGTCACTCTCTCTCTCTGTGGGGGGGGTCACTCTCTTTCTGTGGGGGGGTCACTCTCTCTCTCTCTGTGGGGGGTCACTCTCTCTCTCTGTGGGCGGTCACTCTCTCTCTCTCTGTGGGGGGTCACTCTCTCTCTCTGTGGGGGGTCACTCTCTCTGTGGGGGATCACTCTCTCTCTCTCTCTGTGGGGGGTCACTCTCTCTCTCTGTGAGGGATCACTCTCTCTCTGTGGGGGGTCACTCTCTCTCTCTCTGTGGGGGGGTCACTCTCTCTCTCTCTGTGGGGGGTCACTCTCTCTCTCTCTGTGGGGGGTCACTCTCTCTCTCTCTGTGGGGTGTCACAATTACAATTTACAATTTAAATCGCTTTATTGGCATGATAAGTTACATCTTATGTTGCCAAAGCATCAAAATACATTTATGGTTCAGCACATAAACGCAGTTCTATTCATACAGTGTATAAACAGGTATATCCCTGAGTGTATAAATATACATTCGCATTGTTTATATATATTTTTTTTCTTAGCTTACTGGTTGTCCCTCTGTTCATGGCAAGCTGCAACATAGTGCGCCGCCAGCGTTACACAGCTTCTCTCCTCTCCCAGTAGGAATGGGAGTTTTTGGTTGTCATTCAGATTTCTGAAATCAGGGCATATTTGTGAGAATTTTTGGTAGAAATTCTCCCTGATGCCCTGATATTTTCCACAAGCTGTGAGGAAGTGCATCTCTGTCTCCACCACTCCCTGACTGCAGTGAGAGCATATCCTGTCCTCTCTTGGCAGCCTGGTCTGCCTGTGTCTGCCTTTTTCGATCGCTAGGCTATGTTCGCTAAGTCTGTACCTTGTCAAGGTTCTTCTCAGTTTGTTATCCTTTACCATGGTCAGGTAATCAGCTATGTTGTATTGTCTGTTTAGGGCCAAGTAGCAATTGAGTTTGCTTTGGGTTTTTGTTGTTTCTGCCCAATATGTCAGATATTTTTCCTTTTGCTTAGCGACGATTGTGTTGGGTCGAATTCTTTGTGTTACCCTGTCACTGTCCTGGGGCTGGTTATTGTTAGTATTGTTAGTAGTTACTTCACTGAGTCCCAGGACTAGTTGACTGAGGGTATTCTTCTTTATGGTCAGCTCTTGGCATTTCAGGGCGTCGTAGTGATAGCATTGGGGATTGCTCATTTGTAGGTGATTCCAAAATTTGGTGGCTCTTTTTTGGATAGTGATTATTAATGGATATTGGCCTAGTTCCGCCCTGCATGCATTGTTTACTGTTTTCCTCTGAGTCCGGAGGATACTTTTACAGAATTCTGCATGTAGGATCTCAATTGGGTGTTTGTCCCATTTTGCAAATTCTTGTTGAGTTAGCGGTCCCCATACCTCACTGCCATAGAGTGCAATTGGTTCAATTACTGATTTGAAAATTTTGAGCCAAATGCTAATTGGGATTTCTATTTGGATTGATTTTTTGATGGCATAGAAAGCCCTTCTTGCTTTCTCTTTCAGTTCATTCACAGCCAGTTTGAAGTTTCCCGTAGAACTGATTTTTAAGCCCAAGTATGTGTAGTTAGTGGTTTGTTCAATTTTGGTTGTTCCTACTGTGAAATTTATTTTGGGTCCCTGATGTTTGGATCTTTGCTGGAACACAAGGACTTTGGTTTTTTGGGGATTTATTGTCAGGGCCCAAGTCTGGCAGTACGACTCCAGCAGGTCCAGGTTTTGCTGTAGCCCCTCTTTAGTAGGTGACAGCAGAACCAGGTCGTCTGCATAGAGGAGGAATTTAACCTTGGATTCATATAGGGTGAGGCCGGGTGCTGTAGATTGTTCAAGTAGTTTTGCCAATCCATTTATGTAAATATTAAAGAGTGTCGGTGAGATTGGCGAGCCCTGCGTCACCCCCCGCCCCTGTGGGAAGTATTTTGTTTGTTTGTCTCCAATTTTAACTGCACATTTGTTGTTTGTATACATTGATTTAATTACATCATATGTTTTCCCTCCTACCCCACTTTCGATAAGTTTCAGGAATAAACCGTCATGCCAGATGGAGTCGAAAGCCTTCTGGAAATCTACAAAGCATGCGTAGATTTTGCTTTTGTTATTGTGAACGTGTTTGTCAATTAGGGTCTGTAGGGTGAAGATATGATCGGATGTTCTATAGTTTGGCAGGAATCCAATTTGGCTTTTACTCAAGACATTGTGCTCCTCAAGGAAGTTTATAAGTCTTTTGTTTATGATGCTACAGAATACCTTCCCCAGGTTACTGTTTACACAGATGCCTCGATAGTTGTTTGGGTCGATTTTGTCCCCACTTTTGTATATGGGCGTTATGAGTCCTTTGTTCCAGATATCAGGGAAATAACCGACACTCAGAACCAAGTTGAAGAGTTTTAGGATAGCCAGTTTCATTTTGTTGTCTGTGTGTTTAATCATCTCGTTTAGTATGCCGTCTGTCCCGCAGGCTTTTCCTGGTCGCAGGTCCTTGAGTTTTTCAAGAAGTTCTTTTTCTGTTATTATGGCGTCCAGCGGGTTTTGGTTATCTTTTATGGCCATTTCTAGCTTTTCCAGTTTTTTGCATATTTGGTGTTGCTCTGGTCTTAGTGTTTTTTTCTGGTATAATTTTTCAAAGTGGTTTACCCATGTGTCCCCATTTTGAATGGCCAAATCGTCGTGTTGTTTTTTGTGTAGTGTTTTCAAGTTTTCCCAGAAACAATTGGAATCAATGGATTCCTCCATGGAGCTGAGTGTATTCTTAATATATTGCTCTTTTTTGGTTCTGAGTGTGTTTCTGTATTGTGTTAGTGTCTGACAATAAGTAAGGCGTAGTTCCTCGTTTTCTGGATGTCTGTGTTTTTGGTTTGATATTTTTCTAAGTTTTTTCCTCATGTTATGGCAATCTCGGTCAAACCATTTTTCATAGTTTTTTGTTTTGGGTTTGTTCTTGCGAGCTTTCAAGTTTGCATTTGTTGCCAAATTATCAAAAATATTGTTTAGTTTACTAACTGCCCGGTTTACGCCTTCTTTATTGTGAGTGTATATGTTATCCAGAAAGGTGTCTAAGAGAGCTTGAGTTGATGCATTGCTAATTGTTTTCTGGTATTTTTCCGTGTCGTTTTTGGCCCATCTGTACGATTTTTTGGTGTTGTACAGTTTACTGGGTTGTGTTTCTATGTTGTTTGTTTCTGTCTTTTTGAGGAACATAGTAATTTGACTGTGATCTGACAGTGTTGTTTGTGGTTTGACTGTGAATGCTCTGAAAGAGGATGGGTCTAAGTCTGTAATCATATAGTCTACTGTGCTGCAGCCAAGAGGTGAGCAATAGGTCGATCTTCCTAGGAGGTCTCCTATGAACCTACCATTGACAATGTACAGACCCAGGTTTCGACAGAGCTGTAGTAGCTGTTTTCCGTTGGTATTTGACTGCTTGTCGCAGTTATGCCTGTATGGAAGGGAAGGGATGTCAAAGTGGTTATTCCCGAAAACATAATTGTTTCCCTGATTATTGGTGAAGTCTGGTTCTTCGCCCGTTCTTGAATTGAGGTCCCCACAGATCAACACGTTCCCCTGGGCCTGGTATTGGATAATTTCCCCCTCCATGTTGGAGAAGGTGTCCTCTTTAAAGTACGGGGAATCGATTGGAGGGATATAAAGTGCGCAAATGTAAACATCTTGGGTGTTTGAGATAATCTCCCTCTCAAGTTTGAGCCACATATGGTTTTCGCCCTTTTTTATAAATTTGATGTAATTCTTAAGTTCTGTTTTAAACCAGATCAGTATGCCTCCGGAGTCTCTGCCTTGGGTTACACTTGGTAATTTATTGGAGGGCACCACCAGCTCAGTGTACCCTTGGGGACAGCCAGTGTGTCCTTTTCCTTTATACCAAGTTTCCTGTAAAATGATAATATCTAGGTCTTTAGTTTCATCTATGAACTCTGGGGTCCTACTTTTCACTTCTCGCAGTGAAGAGCGTAGACCTTGGATATTCCAGGTCGAAATATATAAGGATTTCATGTTAAGTTTGATCTTTTACTATGATAGGTTAAAGAGTGGTACGTGTTTGTCGTGTCTAAGTGTGGGAAAAAAAAGATCACATCAGTTGTCTACAAAAGTTAATACAATTTGGTTACAGTTCTTTCTATTAATTAGTCTGTGGGGGGGTCTCTCTCTCTCTCTGTGGGGGTCACTCTCTCTCTCTGTGTGGGGGGTCACTCTCTCTCTGTGTGGGGGGGTCACCCTCTCTCTCTCTGTGGGGGGTCACTCTCTCTCTGTCTGTGGTCGGTCACTCTCTCTCTCTCTGTGGGGGGGTCACTCTCTCTCTCTCTGTGGGGGGTCACTCTCTCTCTCTCTGTGGGGGGTCACTCTCTCTCTCTCTGTGGGGGGTCACTCTCTCTCTGTCTGTGGTCGGTCACTCTCTCTCTCTCTGTGGGGGGGTCACTCTCTCTCTCTCTGTGGGGGGTCACTCTCTCTCTCTCTGTGGGGGGTCACTCTCTCTCTCTCTGTGGGGGGTCACTCTCTCTCTGTGTGGGGGGGTCACCCTCTCTCTCTCTGTGGGGGGTCACTCTCTCTCTGTCTGTGGTCGGTCACTCTCTCTCTCTCTGTGGGGGGTCACTCTCTCTCTCTCTGTGGGGGGTCACTCTCTCTCTCTGTGGGGGGTCACTCTCTCTCTCTCTGTGGGGGGTCACTCTCTCTCTCTCTGGGGGGGGTCTCTCTCTCTCTATCTGTGGGGGATCACTCCCTCTCTCTGTGGGGGGCGTCTCTCTCTTTCTATCTGTGGGGGGTCTCTCTCTCTCTATCTGTGGGGGGGCCACTCTCTCTCCCTGTGGAGGGTCACTCTCTCTCTCTCTGTGGGAGGTCACTCTCTCTCTCTGTGGGGCGGGTCTCTCTCTCTCTGTGGGGGGTCACTCTCTCTCTCTCTGTGGGGGGTCACTCTCTCTCTGTGGGGGGGTCACTCTCTCTCTCTGTGGGGGGTCACTCTCTCTCTCTGTGGGGGGTCACTCACTCTCTCTCTCTGTGGGGGGTCACTCTCTCTCTCTGTGGGGGGTCACTCACTCTCTCTCTCTGTGGGGGGTCACTCTCTCTCTCTATGTGGGGGGTCACTCTCTCTCTCTGTGGGGGGTCACTCTCTCACTCTCTGTGGGGGGTCACTCTCTCTCTCTCTCTGTGGGGGGTCACTCTCTCTATCTGTGGGGGGTCACTCTCTCTCTCTCTGTGGGGGGTCACTCGCTCTCTCTCTCTGGGGGGTCACACTCTCTCTCTGTGGGGGGTCACTCTCTCTCTCTCTGTGGGGGGTCACTCTCTCTCTCTCTGTGGGGGGTCCCTCTCTCTCTCTCTGTGGGGGGTCACTCTCTCTCTCTCTCTGTGGGGGGTCCCTCTCCCTCTCTCTGTGGGGGGTCACTCTCTCTCTCTCTGTGGGGGTCTCTCTCTCTCTCTGTGGGGGTCTCTCTCTCTCTCTGTGGGGGTCACTCTCTCTCTCTGTGGGGGGTCACTCTCTCTCTCTCTGTGGGGGGTCACTCTCTCTCTCTCTGTGGGGGGTCACTATCTCTCTCTCTGTGGGGGGTCACTCTCTCTCTCTCTGTGGGGGGTCACTATCTCTCTCTCTGTGGGGGGTCACTCTCTCTCTCTCTGTGGGGGGTCACTCTCTCTCTCTGTGTGGGGGGTCACTCTCTCTCTCTCTCTGGGGGGTCACTCTCTCTCTCTCTGTGGGGGGTCACTCTCTCTCTCTCTGTGGGGGGTCACTCTCTCTCTCTGTGGGGGGTCACTCTCTCTCTCTCTGTGGGGGGTCACTCTCTCTCTCTGTGGGGGGTCACTCTCTCTCTCTCTGTGGGGGGGTCACCCTCTCTCTCTCTGTGGGGGGGTCACTCTCTCTCTCTCTGTGGGGGGTCACTCTCTCTCTCTCTGTGGGGGGTCACTCTCTCTCTCTCTGTGGGGGGTCACTCTCTCTCTCTCTGTGGGGGTCACTCTCTCTCTCTCTCTGTGGGGGGTCACTCTCTCTCTCTGTGGGGGGTCACTCTCTCTCTCTCTGTGGGGGGGTCACTCTCTCTCTCTCTGTGGGGGTCACTCTCTCTCTCTCTCTGTGGGGGGTCACTCTCTCTCTCTGTGGGGGGTCACTCTCTCTCTCTCTGTGGGGGGGTCACTCTCTCTCTCTATGTGGGGGGTCACTCTCTCTCTGTGGGGGTCACTCTCTCTCTCTGTGGGGGGTCACTCTCTCTCTCTCTGTGGGGGGTCACTCTCTCTCTCTCTGTGGGGGGGTCACTCTCTCTCTCTCTGTGGGGGGTCACTCTCTCTCTCTCTGTGGGGGTCACTCTCTCTCTCTCTGTGGGGGTCACTCTCTCTCTCTCTGTGGGGGGTCACTCTCTCTCTCTTTGTGGGGGGTCACTCTCTCTCTCTCTGTGGGGTCACTCTCTCTCTCTCTGTGGGGGGTCACTCTCTCTCTCTCTGTGGGGGGTCACTCTCTCTCTCTGTGGGGGGTCACTCTCTCTCTCTCTGTGGGGGGTCACTCTCTCTCTCTCTGTGGGGGGTCACTCTCTGTCTCTCTGTGGGGGGTCACTCTCTCTCTCTCTCTGTGGGGGGTCACTCTCTCTCTCTGTGGTGGGTCACTCTCTCTCTCTCTCTGTGGGGGGTCACTCTCTCTCTCTCTGTGGGCGGTCACTCTCTCTCTCTGTGTGGGGGGGTCACTCTCTCTCTCTGTGGGGGGTCACTCTCTCTCTCTCTGTGGGGGGTCACTCTCTCTCTGTGGGGGGTCACTCTCTCTCTCTGTGGGGGTCACTCCCTCTCTCTGTAGGGGGTCACTCTCTCACTCTGTGGGGGGTCACTCTCTCTCTCTCTGTGGGGGGTCACTCTCTCTCTATCTGTGGGGGGTCACTCTCTCTCTATCTGTGGGGAGTCACTCTCTCTCTCTGTGGTGGGGTCACTCTCTCTCTCTCTGTGGGAGGGTCACTCTCTCTCTCTGTGGGGGGTCACTCTCTCTCTCTGTGGGGGGTCACTCTCTCTCTCTCTGTGGGGGGTCACTCTCTCTCTCTCTGTGGGGGGTCACTCTCTCTCTCTGTGGGGGGTCACTCTCTCTCTCTGTGGGGGGTCACTCTCTCTCTGTGGGCGGTCACTCTCTCTCTCTGTGGGGGTCTCTCTCTCTCTCTGTGGGGGGTCACTCTCTCTCTGTGGGGGTCACTCTCTCTCTGTGGGGGTCTCTCTCTCTCTCTGTGGGGGGTCACTCTCTCTCTATCTGTGGGGGGTCACTCTCTCTCTCTGTGGGTGGTCACTCTCTCTCTCTCTGTGGGGGGTCACTCTCTCTATCTGTGGGGGGTCACTCTCTCTCTCTCTGGGGGTCACTCTCTCTCTCTGTGGGGGGGTCACTCTCTCTGTGGGGGGTCACTCTCTCTCTCTCTGTGGGGGGTCACTCTCTCTCTGTGGGGGTCACTCTCTCTCTCTGTGGGCGGTCACTCTCTCTGTGTGGGGTCACTCTCTCTCTCTCTGTGGGGGGTCACTTCCTCTCTCTCTGTGGGGGGTCACTCTCTCTCTCTGTGGGGGGTCACTCTCTCTCTCTCTGTGGGGCTCGCTCTCTGTGGGGGTCACTCTCTCTCTGTGGGGGGTCACTCTCTCTCTGTGGGGGGTCACTCTCTCTCTGTGGGGGTCACTCTCTCTCTCTCTGTGGGGAGTCACTCTCTCTCTCTGTGGGGGGGGTCACTCTCTTTCTGTGGGGGGGTCACTCTCTCTCTCTCTGTGGGGGGTCACTCTCTCTCTCTGTGGGCGGTCACTCTCTCTCTCTCTGTGGGGGGTCACTCTCTCTCTCTGTGGGGGGTCACTCTCTCTGTGGGGGATCACTCTCTCTCTCTCTCTGTGGGGGGTCACTCTCTCTCTGTGGGGGGTCACTCTCTCTCTGTGGGGGGTCACTCTCTCTCTCTGTGGGGGGTCACTCTCTCTCTGTGGGGGGTCACTCTCTCTCTGTGGGGGGTCTCTCTCTCTCTGTGGGGGGTCACTCTCTCTCTCTGTGGGGGGTCACTCTCTGGGGATCACTCTCTGTCTCACTGTGGGGGGTCACTCTCTCTCTCTCTGTGGGGGGTCACTCTCTCTCTGTGGGGGGTCACTCTCTCTCTGTGGGGGGTCTCTCTCTCTCTGTGGGGGGTCACTCTCTCTCTCTCTGGGGGGTCACTCTCTCTGGGGCTCACTCTCTGTCTCACTGTGGGGGGTCACTCTCTCTCTCTCTGTGGGGGTCACTCTCTCTCTGTGGGAGGGTCACTCTCTCTGTGCTGGGGTCAGTGAGACAGGAACAAGCCTGTTTAAAAGTGTTTATATAATATTGTCGTCAGTCTTGTACAATCAGATCCAGTGAGTTGGGAATATTTGGATAAGATCTGCAATGTTTCGTTAGATTTTGAACGTTTTCAGGGTCAGTCACGGATACAGGATTGCCACGACTCCAAGAATGCCTATGATCAGAATCCAGGCTCATTTTGAGACCGAGACTGTGAGAGCTCGAGGCGGGTCTTGTGATGGGAGGCCTTTGGCTTGCATTATTCAGCTTCCTCGCAGATGAGTGAGCCGGCCTGTGTCTGTCTGGGAAGGCAGTCTATTAATAGACAGCTTAGGGTTTCAGCTCTGACAGAAATAAATCCTGAGTCCAGTCAAGGCCCCTGGGGCTGTAACACGGCCTGCGCAGCGGAGCTGGATGCTGAGTGACATCATGGTCTTCCTGGCCCAGCTTGTCCAACAGCTGCTCTGGCGATAGGAGCCCTCTCCCATTCCCCGGCTCCCTCCCCGTATATCATCCCTCTCTCACTCCCTCCTTTCCAGATGATTGTTCGGTTGGTAAACCACTGTCCTGCCTTTGAGAAGCAGATCACTTTATCATCATAACCCACCTCTCCTCGCGCATTGAAATTATGCAGGAGGAATGAGGCAGAACGAGGTTACTTGCATTGGCCAAAGACATACATCTCCATGCCCAAAACAACACCAGGGGTCGAGCCGCTAGCATTAGACTCACTGTCGCTCGGGTTTAAGGATTGGGAAATCAGCCAGGTTCCTGCTCCCGATCACTGTCCAGTGATCCCTGGGTTAGAGCGAGAGGGAAATCAGCCAGGGTTCCTGCTCCCGATCACTGTCCAGTGACCCCTGGGTTAGAGAGAGAGGGAAATCAGCCAGGGTTCCTGCATCTGATCCCTGTCCAGTGACCCCTGGGTTAGAGCGAGAGGGAAATCAGCCAGGGTTCCTGCATCTGATCCCTGTCCAGTGATCCCTGGGTTAGAGCGAGAGGGAAATCAGCCAGGGTTCCTGCTCCTGATCACTGTCCATGATCCCTGGGTTAGAGAGAGGGGAAATCAGCCAGGGTTCCTGCTCCTGATCACTGCCCAGTGATCCCTGGGTTAGAGAGAGGGGAAATCAGCCCGGGTTTCTGCTCCTGATCCCTGTCCAGTGATCCCTGGGTTAGAGCGAGAGGGAAATCAGCCAGGGTTCCTGCTCCTGGTCACAGTCCAGTGATCCCTGGGTTAGAGCGAGAGGGAAATCAGCCAGGGTTCCTGCTTCTGATCACTGCCCAGTGACCCCTGGGTTAGAGAGAGAGGGAAATCAGCCAGGGTTCCTGCTTCTGATCACTGCCCAGTGATCCCTGGGTTAGAGAGAGAGGGAAATCAGCCAGGGTTCCTGCTCCTGATCACTGCCCAGTGACCCCTGGGTTAGAGAGATGGGAAATCAGCCAGGGTTCCTGCTCCTGATCACTGTCCAGTGACCCCTGGGTTAGAGAGAGAGGGAAATCAGCCAGGGTTCCTGCTCCTGATCATTGCCCAGTGACCCCTGGGTTAGAGAGAGAGGGAAATCAGCCAGGGTTCCTGCTCCTGATCACTGCCCAGTGACCCCTGGGTTAGAGAGAGAGGGAAATCAGCCAGGGTTCCTGCTCCCGATCACTGCCCAGTGATCCCTGGGTTAGAGAGCGGGGAAATCAGCCAGGGTTCCTGCTCCTGATCACTGTCCAGTGATCCCTGGGTTAGAGAGAGAGGGAAATCAGCCAGGGTTCCTGCTCCCGATCACTGCCCAGTGATCCCTGGGTTAGAGAGAGAGGGAAATCAGCCCGGGTTCCTGCTCCCGATCACTGTCCAGTGACCCCTGGGTTAGAGGTGGTAGAGAGAAAACGGGGAATTACAGACCGGTAAGCCTGACATCGGTAGTGGGGAAAATGCTAGAGTCCATTATAAAAGATGTAATAGCAGAGCACTTGGAAAACAGTGACAGGATCGGACAAAGTCAACATGGATTTACAAATGGTAAATCGTGCTTGACTAATCTACTGGAATTTTTTGAGGATGTAACTGGTAAAATGGATAAGGGAGAACCAGTGGATGTGGTGTATTTGGACTTTCAAAAGGCTTTCGATGAGGTCCCGCATAAGAGATTAGCGTGTAAAGTTAAGGCACATGGGATTGGGGGCAAGGTACTGACTTGGATAGAGAACTGGTTGGCAGACAGGAAGCAAAGAGTTGGAATAAACGGCTCTTTTTCCGAGTGGCAGGCAGTGACTAGTGGGGTACCACAGGGATCGGTCCTTGGGCCCCAGCTATTCACAATATATATTAATGATCTGGACGAGGGAACTAGATGTAATATCTCCAAGTTTGCAGACGACACAAAGCTGGGTGGGTGTGTGTGCTGTGAGGAGGATGCAGAGAAACTCCAGGATGATTTGGACAGGTTGGGTGATTGGGCAGAAGCGTGGCAGATGCAATATAATGTGGATAAATGCGAGGTTATCCACTTTGGTGTCAAAAACAGGAAGGCAGATTATTATCTGAATGGCAATAGATTGGGAGAAGGGGAAGTGCAACGAGACCTGGGTGTCCTTGTGCACCGTCGCTGAAGGTAAGCATGCAGGTGCAGCAGGCGGTTAAGAAGGCAAATGGTATGTTGGCCTTCATAGCGAGAGGATTCGAGTACAGGAACAAGGATGTCTTGCTCCAGTTGTACAGGGCCTTGGTGAGACCACACCTTGAGTATTGCGTGCAGTTTTGGTTGCCTTATCTGAGGAAGGATGTTCTTGCCATGGAGGGAGTGCAGCGAAGATTCACCTGGCTGATACCTGGGATGGCAGGAATGACGTATGAGGAGAGATTGGGTCGATTGGGCTTATACTCGCTGGAGTTTAGAAGAATGAGAGGGGATCTCATTCAAACTTATAAAATTCTGACAGGACTAGACAGACTAGATGCAGGAAGGATGTTCCCGATGGTCGGGGAGTCCAGAACCAGGGGTCACAGTCAGTCGAAGGATAAGGGGTAAGCCATTTAGGACAGAGATGAGGAGGAATTTCTTCACCCAGAGAGTGGTGAACCTGTGGAATTCTCTACCACACAAGGCAGTAGAGACCAATTCATTAAATATATTCAAGAAGGAGTTGGATATATTTCTTAAGGCTAAAGGGATCAAGGGATATGGGGAGAAGGCAGGGACAGGGTACTGAATTTGGATGATCAGCCATGATCTCATTGAATGGCGGAGCAGGCTCGAGGGGCCGAATGGCCGACTCCTGCTCCTATCTTCTATGTTTCTATGAGGGGAAATCAGCCAGGGTTCCTACTCCTGATCACTTTTCATTGCCCTCACCCCCTCTCTCCCCTCACCCCCTCTCTCCCCTCACCCTCTCTCTCCCCTCACCTCCTCTCTCCCCTCACCCCCTCTCTCCCCTCACCCCCTCTCTCCCCTCACCCCCTCTCTCCCCTCACCTCCTCTCTCCCCTCACCCTCTCTCACTCCCCTCGTCCCCTCCCCCTCTCCTCCTCTGACCTCAGTTGCCTTGCCCTGTCTCAGTTCCCAGTAATGCTGTAAGCTTGTCTTGATGGTATTTGGGATAGCGGAGGAAATGTTAAGCCTGCCAATTGAGGGTTATAGATGGCCGCTCTGCTCAGGCTCTCAGAGTGCTGAGCGTCTCACAGAGCGAGGGCCGAGCATCGAGTTTCCTACCAGTTGCAGAAAGCGCCGTGACCCCAGCATTTGACTCCTTGAAAATGCAAGTAACCTTTCTCCAGCTGGGAGCTTGTGATCAGACAGGATCTCTGGTGACAGGCCTGTACAATCAGGCCTTGTACACTGTGAGAAAGATCAGCGAGAAGTGAAGGTTGCAAGTCCCAGGAACAATCCCGTTAAAACAAATCCCCCCTCCCGCCCTGTCCCTTGGCGTGATGCGCTCGCAAACACTAATGGGACTGATGTCAGAGGGGGGGGGGGGTCACACTTGGCCGCAGCCTAGGGCCTGTCGCTGTTTCACTATCATCAGGAGAACCTGTCTCTGGGTCGCTCGACCTTTCAGTGAAGAGCGAGTCTGGAGAGGTTGAGCTGGGCACAGATCGTCCTCCAATCACCCCAAGGTCGACCTGTCCCTGCCCAGGGTCCGGCGCCCAGCTCCCGGAGCCGGCGGGGGCCAAAGGGCAATGCCGGGGTTGGTGTGGGGGGTGTGGGCAAGCCCTGGTCATCCTGTCCTTCTCCTGCTGGACCTCGGATCTCCCCCCCACCCCTACACAATCCTGGGTGGAGTCGGGGGATTCCACCCCAATCCCGGTTCACAGTGAGCAGATCATTGACCCCCACCACCGCTCCAGGTCGACACCTCCCCTCGTTACTCTTTCACAGAGAGTGGGTGGATCGTTCCTCACACTGCTCAGATCCTGCGAGGTCGATCCAGCAGCATTTACAGGCGATCCCCCCCAACACCAGCCTACCCTCCCCCAAACCATACCTCTGCCCCCCCCCACTCCGCTCCAGAAAGTGACCGCTCTGAGGAACAGGTCTCACCATCTCGGCTTCGAGACGGCAACGGGAGTCAGAGCGAGGTGCGACCCGGTACATAACTGATGCTCACACACTGGGCAGTGATCAGGAGCAAGAACCCTGGCTGATTTCCCCTCTCTCTAACCCAGGGGTCACTGGGCAGTGATCAGGAGCAGGAACCCTGGCTGATTTCCCCTCTCTCTAACCCAGGGGTCACTGGGCAGGGATCAGGAGTAGGAACCCTGGCTGATTTCCCCTCTCTCTAACCCAGGGGTCACTGGACAGTGATCAGGAGCAGGAACCCTGGCTGATTTCCCCTCTCTCTAACCCAGGGTAACTGGACAGTGATCAGGAGCAGGAACCCTGGCTGATTTCCCCTCTCTCTAACCCAGGGGTCACTGGACAGTGATCAGGAGCAGGAACCCTGGCTGATTTCCCTTCTCTCTAACCCTAGGGTCACTGGACAGTGATCAGGGGAGCAGGAACCCTGGCTGATTTCCCCTCTCTCTAACCCAGGGGTCACTGGGCAGGGATCAGGAGTAGGAACCCTGGCTGATTTCCCCTCTCTCTAACCCAGGGGTCACTGGACAGTGATCAGGAGCAGGAACCCTGGCTGATTTCCCCTCTCTCTAACCCAGGGTAACTGGACAGTGATCAGGAGCAGGAACCCTGGCTGATTTCCCCTCTCTCTAACCCAGGGGTCACTGGACAGTGATCAGGAGCAGGAACCCTGGCTGATTTCCCTTCTCTCTAACCCTAGGGTCACTGGACAGTGATCAGGGGAGCAGGAACCCTGGCTGATTTCCCCTCTCTCTAACCCAGGGGTCACTGGACAGTGATCAGGAGCAGGAACCCTGGCTGATTCCCCCTCTCTAACCCAAAGCTCACTGGGCAGTGATCAGGAGCAGGAACCCTGGCTGATTTTCCGTCTCTCTCTAACCCAGGGGTCACTGGGCAGTGATCAGGAGCAGGAACCCTGGTTGATTTCCCCTCTCTCTAACCCAAAGCTCACTGGGCAGTGATCAGGAGCAGGAACCCTGGCTGATTTCCCCTCTCTCTAACCCAAAGCTCACTGGGCAGTGATCAGGAGCAGGAACCCTGGCTGATTTCCCCTCTCTCTAACCTAGGGGTCACTGGACAGTGATCAGGAGCAGGAACCCTGGCTGATTTCTCCTCTCTCTAACCTAGGGGTCACTGGACAGTGATCAGGAGCAGGAACCCTGGCTGATTTCCCCTCTCTCTAACCCAGGGGTCACTGGGCAGTGAGAGGAGCAGGAACCCTGGCTGATTTCCCCTCTCTCTAACCCAGGGGTCACTGGGCAGTGATCAGGAGCAGGAACCCTGGCTGATTTCCCCCTCTCTCTAACCCAGGGGTCACTGGACAGTGATCAGGAGCAGGAACCCGGGCTGATTTCCCCTCTCTCTCTAACCCGGGGGTCACTGGGCAGTGATCAGGAGCAGGAACCCTGGCTGATTTCCCCTCTCTCTAACCCAGGGATCACTGGGCAGTGATCAGGAGCAGGAACCCTGGCTGATTTCCCCCTCTCTCTAACCCAGGGATCACTGGGCAGTGATCAGGAGCAGGAACCCTGGCTGATTTCCCCCTCTCTCTAACCCAGGGATCACTGGGCAGTGAGAGGAGCAGGAACCCGGGCTGATTTCCCCTCTCTCTAACCCAGGGATCACTGGGCAGTGAGAGGAGCAGGAACCCTGGCTGATTTCCCCTCTCTCTAACCCAGGGGTCACTGGGCAGTGATCAGGAGCAGGAACCCTGGCTGATTTCCCCTCTCTCTAACCCCAGGGTCACTGGGCAGTGAGCAGGAGCAGGAACCCTGGCTGATTTCCCCACTCTCTAACCCCAGGGTCACTGGGCAGTGAGCAGGAGCATTTATTGTCAGGAAGTGAAATGGCCGAACCAGAACCGTGGGAGCAGAATCCAGAATAGGGCAGCTTGTAAAAGGGAAGCGGATGGGTGGAATGGGGCTGGAGGGAGAGTTGTTTCGGGGGTGGGGGGGACGGGGGGAGGGGGAGTTGTTTCGGAGGGGGAGAGAGAGTTGTTTCCGGGGGTGGTGTTGTTGTTTCTGGGGGTGGTGGGTCGGAGGGAAGAGTTGTTTCAGGGAGCCGGGGGTTGGGGTGGGAACGATGTCCGCCTTCTCTGCCATTAAATTCCGATTCCCCAAAAGACGCTGGGAGGGAGCCCGGAATTTTGCCTTGCTGGGGTCTGCTTTCAGCCCCGCCACGTGGGATAGAAAGTCAGAGACTGAAGGAGCGAGTGTGGTGAAGAGCTTCGGCCAAGCGTAGCTCACTGTCGCGGAGATAGCGCGAGAGACGGCCACAGTGCAGGAGATCAGCAGGAAAGAGGATCAAATACTGTCTGGCTTTTATTCATCTTTGTTTAAAACTCTAAACAGTACAGACGTTTAATGAGACACAAACACACACACTCTATTGGAGCGATACCTCAGAGAGAGCTCAGCATCAGCGGCGGGGCCAGGACTGGGGCCGGGACTGGGGCGAGCCAGCCCAGCCTAGTCTGGGCCGGGCCGCCTGTGCTAAGAATATTCGCAAGCCACACAGCAAAGCGGCCTGGGAACGCTGGTCGAGGACATCGAATGGTGAACACGGTAAACATCGCCCCCACAGAAGTCACATCGCTCGGGAAAACCTGGATTGTCGGGGTTTGAATGGAACACTCGTCCTCAACCACTCGGACACAAACATTTCGTAAATGTCGAAGGAACTTATTTCTGGAACACTGTCTGACCCCCAAAAGCAGGATGCCCCGCTTCCCTCCCCTCATCTTCCCTCCCCTCATCTTACCTCTCCTCATCTGCCCTTCCCTCCTCTCCCCTCATCCTCCCTTCCCTTCTCTCTCCTCCCCTCATCTCAGCTTCCCTTCCCTCCTCCCCTTCCCTTACCTCATCCTCCCTTCCCTTCTCTCCCCTCCCCTCATCTTCCCTTCCCTTCTCTCCTCATCCTCCCTTCCCTTCTCTCCCCTTCCCTCACCTCCCCTTCCCTTCCCTCATCCTCCCTTCCCTTCTCTCCCCTCATCCTCCCTTCCCTTCTCTCCCCTCATCCTCCCTTCCCTTCTCTCCCCTCCCATCTTCCCCTTCCTCCTCTCGCCTCCCCATCCCTCTTTTCCCCTCGCCTCCCCATCCCTCTTTTCCCCTCCCCATCCCTCTTTTCCCCTCCCCTCCCCATCCCTCTTTTCCCCTCCCCTCCCCATCCCTCTTTTCCCCTCCCCATCCCTCTTCCTCTCCCCATCCCTCCTTTCCCCTCCCCTCCCCTTGTCTCACTTCCCCTGCCCTCCCCTTGCGGTGGGGGTGGGGGTAGCCTAGTGGAGTTGGGGGGGGGGGGGTGGGTGGGTGGCAGTGAGTGACAGGAGGCTGGGGGAGGTAGTTAGTAGGTTAATGTGCTGACACACCAACCCTGGAAGTTCTGACTCTCCACTCTGGTTCCCAAGGCTCTCCACCACTGGGGGTTTTCCTCGCTCGTGTCTGGGTCTGTTATAGAATCATTGATAGAGATTGATCAATCTAACTAGTCAATAACTCCATTATCATTGTATCGTGTGACTCCCAGAAGGTAATGAGATGGACCCTGATCTTTCTCCGTCCAGCATTTCCAATCTTCCTACGAGACAGCATCAAGATCAAGAAGGTTTTCACAAGTGCATGGAAATGTGGAAACCCAGCGGACTGGGAGAGCTATACAAAGGCAACAAAAGAATATAAAGAAAGTAATAAGAGCTGAAAAAGGGGGTTTGAACAAAAACTTGCAAGGAACATCAAAGCTAACAGCAAACATTTTAATAAATATAATATGGGGCCCATTGAAGGCAGATGCAGGCACAACAGTAATGGACAATAAGGAAATGGTGAGTTGTTAAAGGAGTGCTTTGCATCGGTTTTCACAGTGAAGGCAGAGGGTGAAATGCAAGTGATACAAAGGAATCTAAAAATAAGTCAAGGGGTGGATTTAATCTAAGTAAAAAAAATAGCGATGGAGAAAATAATGGGACTTAAGATAATCAAACCCCCAGGACCCGATAGTGCCCACCCCAGGGTATTAAAAGAAACAGGCGAGGAAATTGGAGGTGGGTTAGTCATCATTTTCCAAAGCTCTCTAGATTCGGGAATTGCGACTCTGGATTGGAAAACTGAAAATGTCTCTCCGTTATTTCAGAAGGGTGGGAGAGAAACCAGCTAACTACAGACCTGTCCGTTTAATGCCAGTGTGGGGAGGTTACTGGAAACTATCACCAGGGACAGAGTGACCGAGCATCAGATGATCAAAGAGAGCGTGGATTCGTGAGGGGTTGGTCATGCCTGACAAATCTAGTTGAACCTTTCAGGCAGTCACTAAAATGGTGGGCAGGGGAGTGTCTATGGCTGTTCCAGAAGGCATTTCGATAAGGTTCCGCACAAGAGATTATCGGCAGAAATGGGAGTGGGAGGAACTGGAGGTAACCCTGTGACACGGCTTGGGAGGTAGGAGACAGAGAGAAGTCTTTGATTGGTGGTATGTGACCAGTGTTCCCTAGGGATCTGTTTTTCACCATATTTATTAATGACTTAGGACGAAGGAGCAGAGAATTGCATATCCAAGTTTATAGATGGCACTATGTTAGGAGGCACAGTATGTTGTGTGGATGAGAACGGGAACTTACAAAAAGACAGACAAAGTGAGTGGGCAAGTGGTTAATGGAGCTGGACAGAGGCTGTGACTCAATGTCTAATAATATCAGCACAACATGAAACCAAACTAGCGATGGAAATCTCCAATCAGCAGGGTGACAGGGTTCGACAGAGGAATTCCAAATCCTGCAAACTTGCAGTCAGAGAGCATACAGATTTCCACAAACTATTAACAGTCCAAAGTCATCCTATAGCAAGAACACGGAGATCAGATACAAGGTGCACCACAGCAATGAGCCAGAGTCATTGAACACCACGAGGAGGAAGACGAGGAGCTGCATGAACGTGGACGCCAGTACAACCACTTCCTTCAACACCGCCAAGGACTCCAAGTCAAGCTCATCTCTGGGCCTGATGGCAGCGAGTGGGTTTTCCAGAAGAGTCACAGGCCCCGTTGTATCAGTGCAGGTCCCTCGCACGTCCCCCTCGGCCCAGCCAGCAGACGGTGGAGATAATGGTGCAGCGGGAGGTAACTCCGCTTCCCGTATCTTATCCCGAGCGCCAACACCAACAAACTGTTGGTTGTTGATGACTGTGGCCTCCACGCTGCCTCGCCGTTCCCCAGTCCTGCTGTCTTCGTTCTCCGTGCAGGATGTGGATGCTGCCGTGCCGTTTACAACACTGGATGCTCGAAACTCTCTCGGACCCTGCTGTCCTCTCTCCATTAAGGCCGGGTTCGGGGAAACCTCAACTGTTTCCTGTTCAGGGGGCGGAGCACTGGGGTTGATCGAGAGTCTTTGTGTAGTGCTCATTTCGTCCAGTAGAACTGCAGGGTCTAGCCAGGACTCTGACCCCACGACCCTTTCCTGGGGGAACTCCTGTTCCTCCCCGGCCGTTAGGGATGGCTCTTTGGTCGATGGGATTCCCCAGGGGGTTGCAGATACCCGCGAGTCTGCTTCAGGCGGCAGCAAGTCGTGTCCTACCTCCATGCCAGACTCCTCATGATAGGTTCCCACGGCATGGAGACTGGGTGCAATGTACAACCTGGCGCTTTCTTCCCATTTAAAAAGGGCAGGTGCCACCACGCCAACTGGAGGGGAAGGCTGTTGGCCAGCAGTCTCCTCCTGACCCACCGCTCCTAACGTCTCATGGTTGGCCCCATTCTGGTGGCTGATGTTAGCCACCCATGGGTCAATTCCTGCGTCTCGCTCTCCGACTTCCTGTAGGCTGGTTCTAATTGTTCCTTTGCCAGAACTTTCTTCAGCGATTGGCGCCGAGTCTGCCCCTACCCTGGAATCCCCTTCTGATGCTGGTAGGACTTCCATTTGAAAGGGAGACTCCATGGCTTCGGCCAGTTGGGACTCAGTTGGGAGAGATGCCTCTTCTGTCAAACACATTCCCTTGGCTTCGATCATCTCCTGAAGCTTGGTGCTCTGTTGAACCACGTGCATGTTGTTTTCTTCTAGAGCTTCCAGGAGATCTGGGGCTGTACCTCCCCCTCCCTCCGCCTCTCGGGAGCCGAGTGAGGAGATGGTCACAGGCTCAGGCTGCTGGCAGGCGTCTGCGCTGCGCCCCAGATAGTTCTCGGACTCTGGCGTGACGTCTCTCTCCGTCGGGTTGTCCTGGAGTCGGGCCCCGTGGGCCTCTTCAATGGGGATGAATTCGTTCCGTCGAACGTGATTCTCCAGGACCACCTGCATCTGTTCTGTAAGGGCGGAGGCGAGCCCCTTGAGGCTGGCCGGTGTCGAAAGGTTGATCACCTGCACCCTGGGAACCTGCAGGCCAAACGAGAAGCGGTTGAACACGATGGCAGTGAGGACGCAGCCTGAACTTGGTGGGACCAACAGAGACCGCTGGTGTTACCCACTTCAAACGCTCGCAAACACCCCAATCAATTTTTAATTCTGCTTCCTGTTTGTAGAGAGGGTTTGTCATTTAGATTTAGTTGCCCTCAGTTCACTGCCTTGCCCCTTCGCACCGTCTCTCGCCCAGGGCATCCTCCCCTTCATACAAACACATAGAATCACCAGGCACAGGAGGAGGCCATTTGGCCCATCGTGCATGTGCCGGCTCTTTGAAAGAGCTCTCCAATTCGTCCCACTCTACCCTGCAAATTTTTTCCCCTTCAAGTATTTATCCAATTCTCTTTGGAAAGTTACAATTGAATCAGCATCCACGGCCCTTTTTCATAAGCCTCCTTTTTCTGTATCACTTTAACC
The DNA here is from genome assembly GCF_052327205.1 of Somniosus microcephalus. NCBI lineage: Eukaryota > Metazoa > Chordata > Chondrichthyes > Squaliformes > Somniosidae > Somniosus > Somniosus microcephalus. Next base: position 25,377,533 of record NW_028225185.1, on the reverse strand, counting down.
TCCCATCTTTAGTCATCCAGGGAGATGCCCTTCCTTTCCCCCTCGTGGGAATGTGTCGACTCTGTACCCAGACCATCTCCTCTTTGAAGCCCTCCCATTGTTCAATTATTTTTTGGCCTGCCAATTTTTGATTTCAGTCCACCCGGGCCAGATCCATTTTCAACTCACTGAAGTTAGCCCTCCTCCGGTGGAGTATTTTTATGTTCAATTGTTCCTTGTCCTCTTCCACAACTATTCTAAACCTGATGATATTATGATCACTGTTTCCCAAATGCTCCCCCACTGAAATATTGCCCCACTTCATTCCCCAGAACCAGATCCAGATCCAGCATGGCTTTCTTCCTCATTCGGATGGAAACACACTGATCAAGAAAGTTCCCTTGTACACATTTCAGGAATTCTTCCCCCCCTCCCCCCCTTTGCCCTTTACACTGTTACTATCCCAACCGCTAACTGTTACTAACCCACGACCTCCACCGCCTAGAAGGACAAGGGCAGCAGGCGCATGGGACCACCCCCCACCACCTCCAAGTCACGCACACCACCCTGACTTGGAAATATATCGGCCGTTCCTTCATCGTCGCTGGGTCAAAATCCTGGAACTCCCTCCCTAACAGCGCTGTGGGAGCACCTTCACCACACGGACTGCAGCGGTTCAAGAAGGAGGCTCACCACCACCTTCTCGAGGGCGACTAGGGATGGGCAATAAATGCTGGCCTTCCCAGCGACGCCCGCATCCCAGGAACGGATATAAAAAATGTTTAGATTAGGATATTGAAGTCCCTCCATTATCACTACTCTGTAGTTCGTGCATCTTTCTGCAATTTCCCTGCAAATTTGCTCCTTATATGCTAAAGATCAGGTCCATTGAGCCCGTCCCATTCAGCCACATTGCGACGAGGAAGCACGTCCCCCATTATAGAAACATAGAAGATAGGAGCAGGAGTCGGCCATTCGGCCCCTCGAGCCTGCTCCGCCATTCAATGCGATCATGGCTGATCATCCAAATTCAGTACCCTGTCCCTGCCTTCTCCCCATATCCCTTGATCCCTTTAGCCTGAAGAAATATATCGAACTCCTTCTTGAATATATTTAATGATTTGGCCTCAACTGCCTTGCGTGGTAGAGAATTCCACAGGTTCACCACTCTCTGGGTGAAGAAATTCCTCCTCATTTCTGTCCTAAATGGCTTACCCCTTATCCTTAGACTGTGACCCCTGGTTTTGGACTCCCCCGCCATCAGGAACATCCTTCCTGCATCTAATCTGTCTAGTCCTGTTAGAATTTTATAAGTTTCAATGAGATCCTCTCTCATTCTTCTAAACTCCAGCGAGTACAAGCCCAATCGACCCAATCTCTCCTCATACGTCATTCCTGCCATCCCAGGTATCAGCCTGGTGAATCTTCGCTGCACTCCCTCCATGGCAAGAACATCCTTCCTCAGATAAGGCGGCCAAAACTGCACACAATACTCAGTGTGGTCTCACCAAGGCCCTGTACAACTGCAGCGAGACATCCTTGTTCTTGTACTCAAACCCTCTCGCTACAAAGGCCAACATACCATTTACCTTCTTAACCACCTGCTGCACCTGCATGCTTACCTTCAGCGACTGGTGCACAAGGACACCCAGGCCTCGTTGCACTTCCCCTTCTCCCAATCTATTGCCATTCAGATAATAATCTGCCTTCTTGTTTTTGGCACCAAAGTGGATAACCTCGCATTTATCCACGTCATATTGCATCTGCCATACTTCTGCCCAATCACCCAACCTGTCCAAATCATCCTGGAGTTTCTCGGCATCCTCCTCACAGCACACACGCCCACCCAACTTTGTGTCGTCTGCAAACTTGGAGATATTACATCTAGTTCCCTCGCCCAGATCATTAATATATATTGTGAATATTGTGAATTATTCCCACCCACCACCAGCCGTGGAATCTCCGGGTCAATACCCTAGGTCAATTCAGGAAAGAGATATTTCTGGGAAATTCTTCTCCGACACCAGAAGGATCAAAGGTTGAGCGGCAGGAGAGAACAGTAACCACAAGGTATATTGTTCAACGTTCCCCCCAACCTGTAGAACGCAGCAATATCCGCCTCCTCCAGGAACTTATACAGCTCCTTTCTGAATGTGTCCAGTGAATCTGCACCCACTGCACGAGCCAGCGACCTTTCCAAAGGTCAGTGACCCTCTGGGAACAGGAAATAACCTCCTGATATCTAACCTAGTTTATGCTTATGGAGCTTGTCCTCATGTTCCTTATATAATTCAAATAATCTGTCTAATCCCTTCATCATTTTAAATACTTCAGAACTGGGAGCAGGAGGAGGCCATACAGCCCCTCGAGCCTGCTCCGCCATTCAATAATATCATGGTCGATCTTCGACCTCCCGATCCCCATATCCCTCGATTCCCCACGAGCCCAAAAATCTATCGATCTCAGCCTTGAATGTACTCAATGACTGAGCATCCACAGCCCTCTGGGGCAGAGAATTCCAAAGATTGTGGCCCCTGGTTCTAGACTCTCCAGCCAGGGGGGAAACAGCCTCTCAGCATCTACCCTGTCAATCCCCCTCAGAATCTTATATGGGTCAATGAGATCACCTCTCATTCTCCTAAACGCCAGAGAGTATCGGCCCAATCTACTCAATCTCTCCTCATAGGACAACCCTCTCCTCCCAGGAATCAGTCTAGTGAACCTTCGGTGCGCCGCCTCCAAGGCGAGTATATCCCGGTCTAGGCCGACATGTGACTCCAGTCCCACACCAATGTGGTTGACTCTCCACTGGCCTCTGAAGTGGTCTAGCAAGACACTCAATTGTACCAAACCACTACCCAGTGGTTCAAGAAGGCGGCCCACTACCTCATTCTCAAGGGGCAACTAGGGATGGGCAATAAGTGATGGCCTTGCCAGTGACGCCCACACCCCGAGAATGAAATTAAAAAGACGTGGACGAACTTTCCCCACAGGGGGCCGCCAGATCCCCTCTCCAGCGTAAGTGGCTGAACCTCAACCAACTGACCTCTCTGACATCTGACCTCCAACCCTTACCTGCACGATCCAATCATTGGGCTCAGTGGAGCTGGCACTGACGTCAGCATCATTGGTCCAGTCTGAGGACACAGAAAGATATTAAATGAGAACCATGCGTGTCCGTCTTAGGTGGGCTCCTGCTACCGTACGGGACGGGGGCGTCGTGTCACCGTGCGAACTGTCACTGTGTGCAATGTGTCACCGTGTGTTGTCACTGCGCAACATGTCACCGTGTTGTCACTGCGTAATGTCACTGTGCAGCGTGACATGTTACCGTGCAACGTGTCAGCACATGACGTGTTACCGCGCGGGGCATCACCGAGCGGGACGTCACCGACCGATGTTTCACCAAACGACATGTCAACAAGCGGGGCGTCACTGCGTGGCGTCACAGTGTGATGTCACCGTGCGATGTGTCACCGACCGGGGCATCACCGTGCGATGTGTCACCAAGCGGGGCGTCACCGCGCAGCGTGTCACAGTGTGATGTCAATGAGCGATGTGACACTGTGCGATGTGTCATCACGCGGCGCGTCAGTGTGATGTCACTGAGCGATGCGGCACTGTGCGGCGTGTCATAGTGTGATGTCACCGAGCGATGCAGCACTGTGCGGCTTGTCACAGTGTGATGTCACCGAGCGATGCGACACCGTGTGGGGCATCACCGCGCGGCGTGTCACAGTGTGATGTTACCGTGTGAGGTGTTACTGAACGATGTCACCGAGCAACATGTCACCGAGCAACATGTCACCGAGTGATATGACCGAGCGACGTGTCACCGAGCGACGTGTCACCGAGCGACGTGTCACCGAGCAACGTCACCGAGCAACATGTCACCGAGTGATATGACCGAGCGACATGTCACCGAGCGACGTGTCACCGAGCGACGTGTCACCGAGCGATGTGTTACCGTGCTTTGTCACCGAGCGACATGTCACCGAGCGTTGTTACCGAGCGACGTGTCACCGAGCGATGTGACCGAGCGACGTGTCACCGAGCGATGTGACCGAGCGACGTGTTACCATGCGTTGTTACCGAGCGACGTATCACCGAGCGTTGTCACCGGGCGACGTGTTACCGAGCGACATGTCACCGAGTGATGTGACCGAGCGACGTGTTACCGTGCGTTGTTACCGAGCAACATGTCACCGAGTGACGTGTTACCGAGCGACATGTCACCGAGTGATGTGACCGAGCGACGTGTTACCGTGCGTTGTTACCGAGCAACATGTCACCGAGTGACGTGTCACCGAGTGATGTGTTACCGTGCTTTGTCACCGAGCGACGTGTCACCGAGCGTTGTCACCGAGCGACATGTCACCGAGCGATGTGACCGAGCGACGTGTCACCGTGCGTTGTTACCGAGCGACGTGTCACCGAGCGTTGTCACCGGGCGATGTGACCGAGCGACGTGTCACCGAGCGATGTGACCGAGCGACGTGTCACCGTGCGTTGTTACCGAGCGACGTGTCACCGAGCGACGTGTCACCGAGCGACGTGTCACCGAGCGACGTGTCACCGAGCAACATGTCACCGAGTGATGTGACCGAGCGCCGCGTCACCGTGCGATGTAGAGTTCAGCGTGGACACGCGGTCTGTGGATTTTCACTCTGACGTGTTGGATTGTTCCCATGTGGGACCATCAGCAGACAGAGGATCCCCGACACCGCCCCATGGTCAGGCCGCCGGTTCAGGGAAGTCCGTACCGTGTCTCTCCCAGTCAGGTTCCTCCTCCTCCTCCTCATTGTTCCTACAATACAAGAGACAGAGATCATAAACACAGAACGTAGACAGACCACGTGATATCAAGAAATGGCTGAGCGCACTGGATACAGCAAAGGCTATGGGCCCCGCCAACATCCCAGCTATCATGCTGAAGACTTGTGCTCCAGAACTAGCCGCGCCTCTAGCCAAGCTGTTCCAGTACAGCTACAACACTGGCAGCTACCCGACACTTGTGGAAAACTGCCCAGTTATGTCCTGTCCACAAAAAGCAGTACAAATCCAATCCGGCCAATTACCGCCCCATCAATCTACTCTCAATCATCAGCAAAGTGATGGAAGGTGTTGTTGACAGTGCTATCAAGCGGCACTTACTCACCAATAACCTGCTCACTGATGCCCAGTTTGGGTTCCACCAGGGCCACTCAGCTCCTGACCTCATTACAGCTTTGGTCCAAACATGGACAAAAGAACTGAATTCCAGAGGTGAGGTGAGAGTGACTGCCCTTGACATCAAGGCAGCATTTGACCGAGTGTGGCATCAAGGAGCCCTAGTAAAACTGAAGTCAATGGGAATCAGGAGGAAAACGCTCCACTGGCTGGAGTCATACCTAGCACAAAGGAAGATGGTTGTGGTTGTTGGAGGTCAATCATCACAGCCCCAGGACATCACTGTAGGAGTTCCTCGGGGCAGTGTCCTAGACCCAACCATTTCAGCTGCTTCATCAATGACCTTCCCACCAACATAAGGTCAGAAATGGGGATGTTCGCTGATGACTGCACAGTGTTCAGTGCCACTCGCAACTCCTCAGATAATGAAGCAGTCCATGCCCGCATGCAGCAAGACCAGGACGACATTCAGACTTGGGCTGATAAGTGGCAGGTAACATTCGCGCCACACAAGTGCCAGGCAATGACTATCTCCAAGAGAGTCTAACCACTGCCTCTTGACATTCAACGGCATAACCATTGCCAAATATTTTTTTTAATTTATTCATTCCGGGGATGTGGGCGTTGCTGGCAAAGCCAGCATTTATTGCCCATCCCTAGTCGCCCTTGAGAAGGTGGCGGTGAGCCGCCTTCTTGAACCGCTGCAGTCCGTGTGGTGAAGGTACTCCCACAGCGCTGTTAGGGAGGGAGTTCCAGGATTTTGACCCAGCGACGATGAAGGAACGGCCGATATATTTCCAAGTCAGGATGGTGTGTGAGACTCGGAGGGGAACTTGGAGGTGGTGGTGTTCACATGCGCCTGCTGCCCTTGTCCTTCTAGGTGGAAGAGGTCGCAGGTTTGGGAGGTGCTGCCGAAGAAGCCTTGTCGAAAAATCCTGGGACTCCCTCCCTAACAGCACTGTGGGAGCACCTTCACCGCATGGACTGCAGCGGTTCAAGGCGGTGGCTCACCACCACCTTCTCGAGGGGCAACTAGGGATGGGCAATAAATGCTGGCCTTGCCAGCGACGCCCACATTCCGAGAATGAATTTAATAGAGTCCTAGAGTTATACAGCACAGAAAGAGGCCCTTCGGCCCATCGTGTCCACGCTGGCCATCAAGCCCTGTCTATTCTAATCCCATTTTCCAGCACTTGGTCCGTAGCCTTGTATGCTATGGCGTTTCAAGTGCTCATCTAAATGCTTCTTGAATGTTGTGAGGGTTCCTGCCTCTACCACCCTTTCAGGCAGTGAGTTCCAGATTCCAACCACCCTCTGGGTGAAAAAGTTTTTCCTCAAATCCCCTCGAAACCTCCTGCCCCTTACCATGAAACTATGCCCTCTGGTTATTGACCCCTCTACTAAGGGGAAAAGTTCCTTTCCATCTACCCTATCTATGCCCCTCATAACTTTGTACACCTCAATCAGGCCCCCCCCTCAGCCTTCTCTGCTCTAAGGAAAACAACCCCAGCCTGTCCAGTCTTTCTTCATAACTGAAGCGCTCCATCCCAGGTAACATCCTGGTGAATCTCCTCTGCACCCTCTCCAATGCAATCACATCCTTTCTATAGTGTGGCGACCAGAACTGCACACAGTATTCCAGCTGTGGCCTAACTAGCGTTTTGTACAGCTCCATCATAACCTCCCTGCTCTTATATTCTATGCCTCGGCTAATGAAGGCAAGTATCCCATATGCCTTTTTAACCACCTTATCTACCTGTTCTGTTGCCTTCAGGGATCTATGTACATGTACACCAAGGTCCCTCTGATCCTCTGTCCTTCCTAGGGTCCTACCATTCATTGTGTATTCCCTTGCCTTGTTAGTCCTTCCAAAATGCATCACCTCACACTTTTCAGGGTTAAATTCCATTTGCCACTGTTCTGCCCATCTGACCAACCCGTCTATATCGTCCTGTAGCCTGAGGCTTCCCTCCTCGCTATTTACTACCCCACCAATTTTTGTGTCATCTGCGAACTTACTGATCATACCTCCTACATTCATATCTAAATCATTAATGTACACTACAAACAGCAAAGGACCCAGCACCGATCCCTGCGGTACACCACTGGACACAGGCTTCCAGTCACAAAAACAACCTTCGACCATCACCCTCTGCCTCCTGTCATAAGCCAATTTTGGATCCAATGTGCCAAATTGCCCTGGATCCCATGGGTTCTTACCTTCTTGACCAGTCTCCCATGCGAGACTTTGTCAAAAGCCTTACTGAAGTCCATGTAAACCACATCAACTGCACTACCCTCATCCACACACCTAGTCACCCCCTCAAAAAATTCAATCAAATTGGTTAGGCATAATCTCCCCCTGACAAAGTCATGCTGACTATCCTTGATTAATCCTTGCCTGTCCAAGTGGAGACTAATTCTGCCCCTCAGAATTTTTTCCAATAATTTCCCTACCACTGATGTTAGGCTCACTGGCCTGTAATTCCCTGGTTTATCCCTACTACCCTTCTTGAATAATGGTACTATGTTAGCTGTCCTTCAGCCCTCTGGCACCTCCCCTGTGGCCAGAAAGGTTCTGAAAATTTGTGTCAGAGCCCCTGCAATCTCCCCCCTGGGATACATTTAAGAAAAAAGTTTTTACTTGCCAATTGCCGGCAGTTTAGTGAGGTGGTGTTTAACCCTTCGCTTCCCCCGCCAGGTAGGTGACAGGCCAAGACACCTTTATCAAGTTTGAAACACCTATGTCTGATTAAAAAGTTAACATTTTCAACTCACTCCAAATATCTTTGCTAAACTGAGCTTTGACCAACTGTGGCAGAGTGGCAGGAGCGAGGACCCTTCACATATTATTCAGACCCCCCACCCCCATCCCAGATATTTTTCACAGCATCCAGAACCGCCTGATAATGGGGCAGCAAATGTGGACATTATGGGATGGCCGAGCTGTTTGCCCTACCTCCGGCCAGCCCGTCACGTGAGATTTATGCTCGTACGGAGCTTGGTCACTCGGACCCCCTCTGCCACCCCAGCGTTAACCCACGGCACCGGCGATGCCCGTACCTCCACGTCACCGGCTTGAGGCAGCTCTTCAGCTGCCTCCGCTCCGCCTCGGCCGCCCGGAACGCCTTCGGGGTGGGGGCCGCCTGCTCCTTGACCTTGCAGACCAGCGAGTAGTTGCTGCCGCCGTTGTTGGCCCAGTAGACGGCGGTCGGCGTCTCGTAGCGCACCACGAACTCCACGCGGGCCCCGTCGTGGACGTAGGGGGCCACGAAGGACAGGCGGAAGCCGAAGCGGTCGGTGCGGCCGTCGTCCGAGCTGGCCACGTACTCGGCCGGGTGGTCGAAGTAGGAGGCCCAGTTGTTCAGCGTGGCGCGGATGTGGACCGACTTCTGGAAGGACAGGTTGAGGACCCTGATCACCCCCTGGACGGACAGGGGGTCCCCTTCCAAGGGCTCGATGGACTCCACCTCCACCTTCTCCACTTCAACTCTGTCCAATAGCTGGGGCTGGGTGGCTGGCAAGATGAAGGCGGGGAAGACATAGAAAGGGGGATGGTCAGTCTCCTGGACATCCAGGTCTATGGGCTCTGGGGACTCGGGGAAGGCGAACTCCTCGTAATACTTGACTTGCACCAGAGCCGAGCCGCAAGTGTCGGCGAAGGAGACTTTGCGGGTGAGGGAAGGCTCCTCCGCTTCCTCGGAGCCGGCAGACTTCTTTCTGGGGGTGGGGGACGACCTGGGGATCAGGTGCACCTTGAAGGCATCTTCCTCGTCCTCCTCTTCCTCCGGGACAGCCGGCTCGGTGCTGGCCTCAGCCGCCGGCACCCGCAGCAAGGACACATCGCTCAGCCCCCAGCCGCTCATAGCGGAGCCTGGAGCGGGGCTGCGGGGCCGTGCAGGCAGCGGACACTCGCTCTCTGCCCCCGCCGCAGGCACACAGACAGAGGGACAGGGACAGGGACAGGGCGAGGGGGGACAGTCAGCAAAGGAGGAGGCATCGGCGCAACTGAGTGTCCGGCAGACCCCAGCCCGGGGCTCAGGCTGCAAATCACAGCAGCGAGTCCAGCGAATCAGAATCTGCAAATCACTCACAGCAAAACCAGCAAACCACTCCCAGCAAATCACAGCCCACAAATCCCAGCAAATCACAATCCGCAAATCACAGGAGCAAATCAGAATCTGCAAATCAAATCCAGCAAATCACAGCCCACAAATCCCAGCAAATCACAATCCGCAAATCACTCCCAGCAAATCACAATCCGCAAATCACTCCCAGCAAATCACAGGAGCAAATCACTCCCAGCAAATCACAGGAGCAAATCACTCCCAGCAAATCACAGGAGCAAATCACTCCCAGCAAATCACAGGAGCAAATCACTCCCAGCAAATCACAGGAGCAAATCACTCCCAGCAAATCACAGGAGCAAATCACTCCCAGCAAATCACAGGAACAAATCACTCCCAGCAAATCACAGGAGCAAATCACTCCCAGCAAATCACAGGAGCAAATCACTCCCAGCAAATCACAGGAGCAAATCACTCCCAGCAAATCCCAGCAAATCACAGGAACAAATCACTCCCAGCAAATCACAGGAGCAAATCACTCCCAGCAAATCACAGGAGCAAATCACTCCCAGCAAATCACAGGAGCAAATCACTCCCAGCAAATCACAGGAGCAAATCACTCCCAGCAAATCACAGGAGCAAATCACTCCCAGCAAATCACAGGAGCAAATCACTCCCAGCAAATCACAGGAGCAAATCACTCCCAGCAAATCCCAGCAAATCACAGGAACAAATCACTCCCAGCAAATCCCAGCAAATCACAGGAACAAATCACTCCCAGCAAATCCCAGCAAATCACAGGAACAAATCACTCCCAGCAAATCACAGCAAATCACTCCCAGCAAATCACAGGAGCAAATCACTCCCAGCAAATCACAGGAGCAAATCACTCCCAGCAAATCACAGGAGCAAATCACTCCCAGCAAATCCCAGCAAATCACAGGAACAAATCACTCCCAGCAAATCACAGGAGCAAATCACTCCCAGCAAATCACAGGAGCAAATCACTCCCAGCAAATCACAGGAGCAAATCACTCCCAGCAAATCACAGGAGCAAATCACTCCCAGCAAATCACAGGAGCAAATCACTCCCAGCAAATCACAGGAGCAAATCACTCCCAGCAAATCACAGGAGCAAATCACTCCCAGCAAATCACAGGAGCAAATCACTCCCAGCAAATCCCAGCAAATCACAGGAACAAATCACTCCCAGCAAATCCCAGCAAATCACAGGAACAAATCACTCCCAGCAAATCCCAGCAAATCACAGGAACAAATCACTCCCAGCAAATCACAGCAAATCACTCCCAGCAAATCACAGGAGCAAATCACTCCCAGCAAATCACAGGAACAAATCACTCCCAGCAAATCACAATCCGCAAATCACTCCCAGCAAATCACAGGAACAAATCACTCCCAGCAAATCACAGGAACAAATCACTCCCAGCAAATCACAGGAGCAAATCACTCCCAGCAAATCACAGCAAATCACTCCCAGCAAATCACAGGAACAAATCACTCCCAGCAAATCACAGGAGCAAATCACTCCCAGCAAATCACAGCAAATCACTCCCAGCAAATCACAGGAACAAATCACTCCCAGCAAATCACAGGAGCAAATCACTCCCAGCAAATCACAGCAAATCACTCCCAGCAAATCACAGGAACAAATCACTCCCAGCAAATCACAGCAAATCACTCCCAGCAAATCACAGGAACAAATCACTCCCAGCAAATCACAGGAACAAATCACTCCCAGCAAATCACAGGAGCAAATCACTCCCAGCAAATCACAGGAGCAAATCACAATCTGCAAATCACAGGAGCAAATCACAATCTGCAAATCACAGGAGCAAATCACTCCCAGCAAATCACAGGAGCAAATCGCAATCCGCGAATCATAGCCTGCAAATCCCAGCAAATCACAATCCGCAAATCACAGGAGCAAATCAGAATCTGCAAATCACTCCCAGCAAATCACAGCAAATCACAGCAAATCACAGGAACAAATCAGAATCTGCAAATCACTCCCAGCAAATCACAGCCCGCAAATCCCAGCAAATCACAATCCGCAAATCACAGGAGCAAATCACAATCCGCAAATCCCAGCAAATCACAGCCCGCAAATCCCAGCAAATCACAATCCGCAAATCACAGGAGCAAATCACAGCAAATCACAGGAACAAACCAGAATCTGCAAATCACTCCCAGCAAATCACAATCCGCAAATCCCAGCAAATCACAGCCCGCAAATCCCAGCAGCAAATCACAATCCGCAAATCCCAGCAAATCACAGCCCGCAAATCACTCCCAGCAAATCACAGGAGCAAATCGCAATCCGCAAATCCCAGCAAATCACAGCCCGCAAATCACTCCCAGCAAATCACAGGAGCAAATCACTCCCAGCAAATCACAGGAGCAAATCGCAATCCGCGAATCATAGCCTGCAAATCCCAGCAAATCACAATCCGCAACTCCCAGCAAATCACAATCCGCAAATCACAGGAGCAAATCAGAATCTGCAAATCACAGGAGCAAATCACAGCAAATCACAGGAACAAATCAGAATCTGCAAATCACTCCCAGCAAATCACAATCCTTAAATCCCAGCAAATCACAGCCCGCAAATCCCAGCAAATCACAATCCGCAAATCACAGGAGCAAATCACAGCAAATCACAGGAACAAACCAGAATCTGCAAATCACAGGAGCAAATCACAGCAAATCAGAATCTGCAAATCACTCCCAGCAAATCACAATCCGCAAATCCCAGCAAATCGCAGCCCGCAAATCACAGCCCGCAAATTCCAGCAAATCACAATCCGCAAATCCCAGCAAATCACAATCCTTAAATCCCAGCAAATCACAATCCGCAAATCCCAGCAAATCACAATCCGCAAATCCCAGCAAATCACAATACGTAAATCCCAGCAAATCACAATCCTTAAATCCCAGCAAATCACAATCCGCAAATCCCAGCAAATCACAATCCGCAAATCCCAGCAAATCACAATACGTAAATCCCAGCAAATCACAATCCTTAAATCCCAGCAAATCACAGCCCGCAAATCCCAGCAGCAAATCACAATCCGCAAATCGCATAAGCAAATCACAATCCGCAAATCACAGCAAATCACAGCCCACAAATCCCAGCAAATCACAGCCCGCAAATCCCAGCAGCAAATCACAATCCGCAAATCGCAGAAGCAAATCACAATCCGCAAATCACAGCAAATCACAATCCGCAAATCCCAGCAAATCACAGCCGGCAAATTCCAGCAAATCACAATCCGCAAATCCCAGCAAATCACAATACGTAAATCCCAGCAAATCACAATCCTTAAATCCCAGCAAATCACAGCCCACAAATCCCAGCAGCAAATCACAATCCGCAAATCCCAGCAAATCACAATCCGCAAATCACTCCCAGCAAATCACAGGAGCAAATCAGAATCTGCAAATCACTCCCAGCAAATCACAGCCCGCAAATTCCAGCAAATCACAATCCGCAAATCCCAGCAAATCACAGGAACAAACCAGAATCTGCAAATCACAGGAGCAAATCACAGCAAATCAGAATCTGCAAATCACAGGAGCAAATCACAGCAAATCAGAATCTGCAAATCACAGGAGCAAATCACAGCAAATCACAGGAACAAATCAGAATCTGCAAATCACTCCCAGCAAATCACAATCCGCAAATTCCAGCAAATCACAATCCGCAAATCCCAGCAAATCACAATACGTAAATCCCAGCAAATCACAATCCTTAAATCCCAGCAAATCACAATACGTAAATCCCAGCAAATCACAATCCTTAAATCCCAGCAAATCACAGCCCGCAAATCCCAGCAGCAAATCACAATCCGCAAATCACAGCAAATCACAGCCCACAAATCCCAGCAAATCACAGCCCGCAAATCACTCCCAGCAAATCACAGGAGCAAATCAGAATCTGCAAATCACTCCCAGCAAATCACAGCCCGCAAATCCCAGCAAATCACAATCCGCAAATCCCAGCAAATCACAATACGTAAATCCCAGCAAATCACAATCCTTAAATCCCAGCAAATCACAATACGTAAATCCCAGCAAATCACAATCCTTAAATCCCAGCAAATCACAATCCGCAAATCCCAGCAAATCACAATCCGCAAATCCCAGCAAATCACAATACGTAAATCCCAGCAAATCACAATCCTTAAATCCCAGCAAATCACAGCCCGCAAATCCCAGCAGCAAATCACAATCCGCAAATCGCAGAAGCAAATCACAATCCGCAAATCACAGCAAATCACAATCCGCAAATCACAGGAGCAAATCACAATCCGCAAATCCCAGCAAATCACAGCCCGCAAATTCCAGCAAATCACAATCCGCAAATCCCAGCAAATCACAATACGTAAATCCCAGCAAATCACAATCCTTAAATCCCAGCAAATCACAGCCCGCAAATCCCAGCAGCAAATCACAATCCGCAAATCACAGCAAATCACAGCCCGCAAATCACTCCCAGCAAATCACAGGAGCAAATCAGAATCTGCAAATCACTCCCAGCAAATCACAGCCCGCAAATTCCAGCAAATCACAATCCGCAAATCCCAGCAAATCACAGGAACAAACCAGAATCTGCAAATCACAGGAGCAAATCACAGCAAATCAGAATCTGCAAATCACAGGAACAAATCAGAATCTGCAAATCACTCCCAGCAAATCACAATCCGCAAATCCCAGCAAATCGCAGCCCGCAAATCACTCCCAGCAAATCACAGGAGCAAATCAGAATCTGCAAATCACTCCCAGCAAATCACAGCCCGCAAATTCCAGCAAATCACAATCCGCAAATCCCAGCAAATCACAATCCGCAAATCCCAGCAAATCACAATACGTAAATCCCAGCAAATCACAATCCTTAAATCCCAGCAAATCACAGCCCGCAAATCCCAGCAGCAAATCACAATCCGCAAATCGCAGAAGCAAATCACAATCCGCAAATCACAGCAAATCACAATCCGCAAATCACAGGAGCAAATCACAATCCGCAAATCCCAGCAAATCACAGCCCGCAAATTCCAGCAAATCACAATCCGCAAATCCCAGCAAATCACAATACGTAAATCCCAGCAAATCACAATCCTTAAATCCCAGCAAATCACAGCCCGCAAATCCCAGCAGCAAATCACAATCCGCAAATCGCATAAGCAAATCACAATCCGCAAATCACAGCAAATCACAGCCCACAAATCCCAGCAAATCACAGCCCGCAAATCACTCCCAGCAAATCACAGGAGCAAATCAGAATCTGCAAATCACTCCCAGCAAATCACAGCCCGCAAATCCCAGCAAATCACAATCCGCAAATCCCAGCAAATCACAATACGTAAATCCCAGAAAATCACAATCCATAAATCCCAGCAAATCACAGCCCGCAAATCACAGAAGCAAATCACAATCCGCAAATCCTAGCAAATCACAGCCCGCAAATCCCAGCAGCAAATCACAATCCGCAAATCGCAGTAGCAAATCACAATCCGCAAATCCCAGCAAATCACAATCCGCAAATCACAATCCGCAAATCAGAATTCGCTAATCACAATCCATAAATCAGAATCCGCAAATCACAATCCGCAAATCACAATCCTCAAATCACAATCCATAAATCAGAATCCGCAAATCACAATCCAGCAAATCAGTATCCACAAATCAGAATCCACAAACCACAATCTGCAAATGAGAATCCGCAAATCAGAATCCGCAAATCAGAATCCGTCAATCAGAATCCGCAAATCACAATCCGCAAATCAGAATCCGCAAATCACAATCCACAAATCACAATCCGCAAATCACAATCCGCAAATCAGAATCCGCAAATCACAATCCGCAAATCACAATCCGCAAATCACAATCCGCAAATCAGAATTCGCAAATCAGAATCCGCAAATCAGAATCCACAAATCAGAATCCGCAAATCACAATCCGCAAATCACAATCCGCAAATCACAATCCGCAAATCAGAATTCGCAAATCAGAATCCGCAAATCAGAATCCACAAATCACAATCCGCAAATCACAATCCGCAAATCAGAATCCACAAATCAGAATCCGCAAATCAGAATCCGCAAATCAGAATCCGCAAATCACAATCCGCAAATCACAATCCGCAAATCACAATCCGCAAATCACAATCCGCAAATCAGAATCCGCAAATCAGAATCCGCAAATCAGAATCCTCAAATCACAATCCGCAAATCACAATCCGCAAATCACAATCCGCAAATCACAATCCGCAAATCAGAATTCGCAAATCAGAATCCGCAAATCAGAATCCACAAATCAGAATCCATAAATCACAATCCGCAAATCAGAATCCGCAAATCAGAATCCACAAATCACAATCTGTAAATCACAATCCACAAATCAGAATCCACAAATCAGAATCCGCAAATCAGAATCCGCAAATTAGAATCCACAAATCACAATCCGCAAATCAGATTCTGTAAATCACAATCCGCAAATCAGAATCCGCAATTCACAATCCGCAAATCAGAATCCACAAACCACAATCCACAAATCAGAATCCGTAAATCACAATCCGCAAATCAGAATCCGCAAATTAGAATCCACAAATCAGAATCCAGCAAATCACAATCCGCAAATCACAATCCGCAAATCAGAATCCGCAAATCAGAATCCACAAATCACAATCCACAAATTAGAATCCACAAATCAGAATCTGTAAATCACAATCCGCAAATCACAATCCAGCAAATCACAATCCGCAAATCAGAATCCGCAAATCACAATCCGCAAATCAGAATCCGCAAATAAGAATCCACAAATCACAATCCGCAAATCACAATCCGCAAATCAGAATCCGCAAATCACAATTCGCAAATCACAATCCAGCAAATCACAATCTACAAATCAGAATCCGCAAATCACAATCCAGCAAATCACAATCCGTAAATCACAATCCGCAAATCACAATCCACAAATCAGAATCCACAAATCATACGGAAGAGATTAATACACTTTCAGAATTTGCGTGTAATTGACAAATGAATTTCAATATAGATCAGTGTGAGGTGGTGCACTTTGAGAAGAAGATTAAGGAGGCCACATCCTCCTCGGATAATAAGAGTCAGAATGGAGTCGAGGAGCAGAGGAATCTGGGGGTACAGATACAGAACCAGGGGTCACAGTCTAAGGATAAGGGGTAAGCCATTTAGGACAGAGATGAGGAGGAATTTCTTCACCCAGAGAGTGGTGAACCTGTGGAATTCTCTACCACAGAAGGCAGTTGAGGCCAATTCATTAAATATATTCAAGAAGGAGTTGGATATATTTCTTAAGGCTAAAGGGATCAAGGGATATGGGGAGAAGGCAGGGACAGGGTACTGAGTTTGGATGATCAGCCATGATCGCATTGAATGGCGGAGCAGGCTCGAGGGGCCGAATGGCCTACTCCTGCTCCTATCTTCTATGTTTCTATGTTTCTATACACAAGTCACTAAAAGTAGCGACGCAGGTTAATTGGGCCATAAAAAAGCAAACAAAGCATGGGTTCATTTCTAAAGGGATGGAATTGAAAAGCAGGGAAATTATGTTAAACCTGTATCGAACCTTGGTTAGACCACACTTGGAGCACTGTGCACAGTTCTGGTCTCCATATACCTTGGTTAGACCACACTTGGAACACTGTGTATAGTTCTGGTCTCCATATACCTTGGTTAGACCACACTTGGAGCACTGCGCACAGTTCTGGTCTCCATATACCTTGGTTAGACCACACTTGGAGCACCATGCACAGTTCTGGTCTCCATATACCTTGGTTAGACCACACTTGGAGCACTGTGCACAGTTCTGGTCTCCATATACCTTGGTTAGACCACACTTGGAGCACTGTGCACAGTTCTGGTCTCCATATACCTTGGTTAGACCACACTTGGAGCACTGTGCACAGTTCTGGTCTACATATACCTTGGTTAGACCACACTTGGAGCACTGTGCACAGTTCTGGTTTCCATATATCTTGGTTAGACCACACTTGGAGCACTGTGCACAGTTCTGGTCTCCATATACCTTGGTTAGACCACATTTGGCGCACTGTGCACAGTTCTGTTCTCCATATACCTTGGTTAGACCACACTTGCAGCACTGTGCACAGTTCTGGTCTCCATATACCTTGGTTAGACCACACTTGGAGCCCTATGCACAGTTCTGGTCTCCATATACCTTGGTTAGACCACACTTGGAGCACTGTGCACAGTTCTGGTCTCCATATACCTTGGTTAGACCACACTTGGAGCCCTATGCACAGTTCTGGTCTCCATATACCTTGGTTAGACCACACTTGGAGCACTGTGCACAGTTCTGGTCTCCATATACTTGGGTTAGACCTCACTTGGAGCACTGTGCACAGTTCTGGTTTCCATATGTCTTGGTTAGACCACACTTGGAGCACTGTGCACAGTTCTGGTCTCCATATACCTTGGTTAGACCACACTTGGCGCACTGTGCACAGTTCTGGTCTCCATATACCTTGGTTAGACCACACTTGCAGCACTGTGCACAGTTCTGGTCTCCATATACCTTGGTTAGACCACACTTGGAGCCCTATGCACAGTTCTGGTCTCCATATACCTTGGTTAGACCACACTTGGAGCACTGTGCACAGTTCTGGTCTCCATATACCTTGGTTAGACCACACTTGGAGCACTGTGCACAGTTCTGGTCTCCATATACTTGGGTTAGACCTCACTTGGAGCACTGTGCACAGTTCTGGTTTCCATATACCTTGGTTAGACCACACTTGCAGCACTGTGCACAGTTCTGGTCTCCATATACCTTGGTTAGACCACACTTGGAGCACTGTGCACAGTTTTGGTCTCCATATACCTTGGTTAGACCTCACTTGGAGCACTGTGCACAGTTCTGGTCTCCATATACCTTGGTTAGACCACACTTGCAGCACTGTGCACAGTTCTGGTCTCCATATACCTTGGTTAGACCACACTTGGAGCACTGTGCACAGTTTTGGTCTCCATATACCTTGGTTAGACCTCACTTGGAGCACTGTGCACAGTTCTGGTCTCCATATAACTTGGTTAGACCTCACTTGGAGCACTGTGCACAGTTCTGGTCTCCATATACCTTAGTTAGACCTCACTTGGAGCACTGTGCACAGTTTTGGTCTCCATATACCTTGGTTAGACCTCACTTGGAGCACTGTGCACAGTTCTGGTCTCCATATACCTTAGTTAGACCACGCTTGGAGCACTGTGCACAGTTCTGGTCTGCATATACCTTGGTTAGACCTCACTTGGAGCACTGTGCACAGTTCTGGTCTCCATATACCTTGGTTAGACCACACTTGGAGCACTGTGCACAGTTCTGGTCTCCATATACCTTGGTTAGACCACACTTGGAGCACTGTGCACAGTTCTGGTCTCCATATACCTGGGTTAGACCTCACTTGGAGCACTGTGCACAGTTCTGGTCTCCATATACCTTGGTTAGACCACACTTGGAGCACTGTGCACAGTTCCGGTCTCCATATACCTTGGTTCGACCACACTTGGAGCACTGTGCACAGTTCTGGGTCTCCATATAACTTGGTTAGGCCTCACTTGGAGCACTGTGCACAGTTTTGGTCTCCATATACCTTGGTTAGACCTCACTTGGAGCACTGTGCACAGTTCTGGTCTCCATTTACCTTAGTTAGACCATGCTTGGTGCACTGTGCACAGTTCTGGTCTGCATATACCTTGGTTAGACCTCATTTGGAGCACTGTGCACAGTTCTGGTCTCCATATACCTTGGTTAGACCACACTTGGAGCACTGTGCACTGTTCTGGTCTCCATTTACCTTGGTTAGACCACACTTGGAGCACTGTGCACAGTTCTGGTCTCCATATACCTTGGTTAGACCACACTTGGAGCACTGTGCACAGTTCTGGTCTCCATATACCTTGGTTAGACCACACTTGGAGCATTGTGCACATTTCTGGTCTCCATATACCTTGGTTAGACCACACTTGGAGCACTATGCACAGTTCTGGTCTCCATATACCTTGGTTAGACCACACTTGGAGCACTATGCACAGTTCTGGTCTCCATACACCTTGGTTAGACCACACTTGGAGCACTGTGCAATGTTCAGGTCTCCATATACCTGGGTTAGACCACACTTGGAGCACTGTGCACAGTACTGGTCTCCATATACATTGGTTAGACCACACTTGGAGCACTGTGCACAGTTCTGGTCTCCATAAATCTTGGTTAGACCACACTTGGAGCACTGTGCACAGTTCTGATCTCCGTATACCTTGGTTAGACCACACTTGGAGCACTGTCCACAGTTCTGGTCTCCATATACCTTGGTTATGTGGTGTATGTAACCTGTTCCACCTTAAGAGAACTTAAGCCTGTTCCACCTTAAGAGATGTACTACTTTCTCTGGCTGCTGTATACGTAATACCGGTGGTGGCCACCGGTATATAAGCACTGTGTAGTAATATTGTATTTAGTATAGTCCTGACCTCCAACCAGTAAAGACCTGTTGAACTTTAATCTTGTAGTCTGTGTTAGTAATTGCAACTAGAACACACAGACTTAACAGTGGCAACGAGTCCGATTCTTACCCTGCGGCAGTTTATATCCACGGCGGCTTCGTCCACAGAACGGACGTCAAAGAGAGGCTTCCACTCTCATCACCCTGCTGGAAGACACGTCGCGCGGCAGACATCGAGAAACCAGAGTGCAGAAGACATCCTGAACTCGAAGCCTCCATCAGCGGCTGTCAGCTATCTTCTTTCTACCTCGGTGGTGGGTAAGCCGGGCAGCGACGCGACCAGAAAGTCGGCCGTGTTGGCTGTACAGACGGGGAGGGAAGACGGAGGAATAAGGGCGGTGAGATCGATCGCGACCGGAGATAAGGGCCGGGCCGCATTCGGGCCGAAAGGCGCAGCGCGGGGACATCAATCGCGGCTGGTGATAAGGGCCGGGCCGCATTCGGGCTAAAAAGGCGCAGCGTCTGGGGCAACTGAAGGCGCGAGAGCCGCGGTGAAGCGGAGACAGCATCGGGGGACGGGTGAAGACCGCCAAGCGCGGGAAAACCGCCATTTTGTAGGCGGAGGACGAAGACAAGAGCGGGAAGCCGCCATCTTGGATAAAAATAAAAATAAATTAAATTGCAACGATGCCTAAACATGGGAACATTAATACCTTTGATAGCGACATCGAAGATTGGGCCATGTATGTAGAACGCATACAAAATTATTGTAAAGCAAATAAAATCCCAGATGAAGAGAAAGCACTAACATTATTAAACTTAATGGGTGCGAAGACATACGGGCAATTGAAACACCTTTTATCACCAGATGAACCGGCGGATAAGACGTTCGAGGAGATTGTTACTGTCCTGAAAAATCATCTAAACCCCACGCCGCTGATGCTAGCGGAACGATTTAAATTTTACAGCAGAAGGCAGCTGAAGGATGAAAGCAATGCTGAATATTTAATGGAATTGTGTAAGCTAGCAAAGTACTGTCAGTTTGGAACGAGACTGACAGAGGTGCTACGAGATAAATTTGTGTGTGGTTTATTAAAAGAAGATACACAAAAGCGACTGCTCGAGGAGAATGAGCTGACGCTTGAGAAAGCGGTCACTATGGCAGCAGCACACGAAGCCGCAGCGAGAGGCACGGCAGTAATGCAGCTACGGTCACTGGAACTCAGTACAAATAAATTGGGTTTGAGTACTGTAAAATGTTATCGTTGTGGAAAGACAACGCACGATCAGAACCAGTGTTGGTTTAAAAACCAAGAATGCAGAACATGTGGCAGGCTTGGCCACATAGCTAAAGTATGCCGGTCAGGAAAGAAGACCAGCAACAAAAAGTCACCGCAAGGAAAATACATAAAGGTACACAAGGTGACAAAGAACAGTTCGACCGAACAGAAGTCAGATTCAGACGCTAGCAGTAATGAACTGGGTAGCTTAAGAGTACACAACGTTGGTAAGGATGCAGATCTCCAAACAATTTGGGTCACCCTTCAGATAGCAGGAGTCCAAGAAAAGATGGAATTGGACACTGGATCGGCATTGACGGTCATGAATAAGAAAGATTACAAAAGGTTATTCCAACATATTCCCCTATGGGATACGGAGATTATATTGAAAACATACACGGGGCAAAGAGTGTACCCCATCGGAAAGATAGAGGTAAAAGTGGTCCACAAGGGCGAAGAAAGCCAAGTAATGGACTTATATGTGCTACCTGAAGGAGGTCCACCACTACTGGGACGGGAGTGGATTAGGAAAATGAATATGGACTGGCACTCCTTGAAGGCACTAACGGTAGATTCCAGGGAAACAGATGTCAAACCTAAACGATTGTCCAAAATATTGGATGATGCTAAAGAGGTGTTCCAGCAGGGACTGGGAACACTGAGAGGAATTACGGCAAACATCAAGATTGATGAACATGCACACCCAAAATTTTTTAAAGCCAGACCGGTACCCTATGCAATACGACCTACTGTAGAAGCGGAACTGGAAGCGCTAGAACGTTCAGGTGTACTGTCTAAGGTAGATTGGAGTGAGTGGGCTACGCCAATTGTTCCCGTTATGAAACGTCCTTTGAGCAACAAGCCAGGAGAACCAGGGAAGGTTCGCATCTGTGGAGATTTCAAAATCACCGTTAATCCGGTGCTTCACACGGTGCAGTATCCGCTTCCGCGGATTGAGGATATTTTTGCTTCGTTGTCTGGCGGGAAACACTTCACCAAGATAGACCTGGCGCAGGCGTACTTGCAGATGGAGGTTGAAGAAGAGTCACGCCAATACCTCACGATCAACACGCATCGAGGTTTGTACCGGTACAATAGGCTGGTTTTTGGAGTGGCATCGGCTCCAGCAATTTGGCAGAGGGCCATGGAGCAGGTATTCCAGGGAATTCCAGGCACACAATGTTACCTGGACGATATTCTGATTACAGGTGATGGTGATGAAGAACACCTCGCAAACTTGGAACTGGTGCTCAACAGACTGAAAGAGTATGGACTTAGAGTTAATCGGCAGAAATGTGAGTTCTTCCAGAAGCGGATCTCGTACTGTGGTCATGTCATTGACCGGGAGGGGCTTCATAAGTCTCCTGACAAGATAGAGACAGTTGTAAAGGCTCCCGCTCCGGATAATGTCTCTCAGTTGAGGTCGTTTCTAGGATTGATTAACTATTACCATAAATTTCTACCAAATCTATCCACAGTACTGCACCCGCTGAACGCTCTTTTACAGAAGGGGGTACCATGGGAATGGAGCGAAAACTGTAAGAAGGCATTTCGCAAAAGCAAAGAATTGATCACCTCAGAGGAAGTGTTGGCTCACTTCAACCCGACACTGCCTATTCGGTTGGCTTGTGATGCTTCTCCATATGGTATTGGGGCAGTACTCTCACACAAGTTGCCAAATGGCACGGAAAGGCCAGTCGCGTTTGCATCCAGATCATTGACCTCCGCTGAGCGCAACTATGCGCAGATCGATAGGGAGGCTCTCAGCCTTGTATGGGGAGTGAAGAAGTTTAATCATTACCTGCAGGGCCAAAAATTCACACTTCTGACAGACCATCAGCCGTTGGTATCCATTTTTAACCCTAAGAAGGGTGTTTCAGTGATGACAGCACAGCGTCTCCAGAGATGGTCCCTTTTCCTAGGGGCACATCAATATCAAATAGAATTCAAAGGTACGAAGCAGCATGGCAATGTTGATGGGCTGTCGCGCCTGCCACTACCTGAAGAAGAAGAAACGACGAAAGTTGACCCTGTTGAGTTATTTCATTCGACCATCATCGAGTGTTTACCAGTCACCAATGCAAGTATTGAAAGGGAAACCAGGAACGACCCGACACTGTCCAGAGCCTACGAGGTGACAGTGAAAGGATGGCCAACACGTGGTGATCCACTGTTACCGGCATTCTCGGCAAGGCGAGACCAGCTGTCCGTCTGCCATGGTACTTTGATGTACGGGACAAGAGTGATTATTCCTCCCAAGTTAAGGGAAAGAGTTCTAAAAGAACTGCATGAAGGTCATCTGGGGGGAGTTAAGATGAAAAGTCTTGCTAGGGCTTGTGTATGGTGGCCGGGTATTGACCAACAGATAGAGGAGTTGACGAAAAGCTGCGCTGGGTGCCAAAAAGTGCAAAATGCACCTCCGATCGCACCACTACACCCATGGGAATGGCCTTCAGCCCCATGGCAACGCGTACATATTGACTTTGCTGGTCCATTCATGGACTCCATGTTCCTAATTGCGGTGGACGCACATTCCAAATGGCCAGAAGTGATCAAGATGAATACCACTACTTCAGAAAAGACAATTGCGGTGTTAAGAACAATATTCGCAAGGAACGGATTGCCAGAACAGATCTGTTCGGACAACGGACCACAGTTCGTGTCGGAAGAATTCCAAAAATTCTTAAAGAAGAATGGGGTGAAACATTATACCTCTGCCCCATATCATCTGGCGACAAACGGGTTGGCCGAGAGATTTGTCCAAACATTCAAAAAGGCAATAAAGGCCATGAACGATGATCAGATTCCGCTACAGCACAAGGTGCACAATTTCCTAATGGCATATCGAAACGCCGCTCATGCAGTGACTAACCAAAGTCCTGCCATGATGTTTTATAACAGGAGGTTGCGGTCCAGGTTGGACTTGTTAAAACCAAATGTGCGGAGGGAAGTGGAAAACAAACAGTTCCGGCATATTAATAACAAGACCACTCGAAGTTTCGACGTAGGACAACCAGTGTTGTTGGCAAGGGGCTATGGAAACGAAAAATGGCAGTCCGGAACAATTCGGGCCAGACAAGGACCTCTGATGTACACAGTAGATATTGGTAACAATGTGATAAGGCGTCATGCGGATCAACTGGTAGAATCGAGAGCAAGGGTCGAACACATGGTTGCGACAGAGACAACTGTGGAAGACGTTAATGAACCTGAAGCATCTACCTCGGCAGGGAATGTACCTGATGATGATAACACCCAATGCATGGGAGACCAACTAGAGGAGTCACCTCAGCAACAGGAATCAGAGACCACTGAAAGGCGTTATCCAAACCGAATCAGAAGGCCTCCTGAGAGACTGAACCTTTGAACTGTTTATACCTGAAGTTATATATGTTATGTTAAATGAGGATATGACTGTTAAGCTAAAAAGGGAGGATTGTGGTGTATGTAACCTGTTCCACCTTAAGAGAACTTAAGCCTGTTCCACCTTAAGAGATGTACTACTTTCTCTGGCTGCTGTATACGTAATACCGGTGGTGACCACCGGTATATAAGCACTGTGTAGTAATATTGTATTTAGTATAGTCCTGACCTCCAACAAGTAAAGACCTGTTGAACTTTAATCTTGTAGTCTGTGTTAGTAATTACAACTAGAACACACAGACTTAACAGGTTAGACCACACTTGGAGCACTGTGCACAGTTCTGGTCTCCATATACCTTGGTTAGACCACACTTGGAGCACTGTGCCCAGTTCTGGTCTCCATATACCTTGGTTAGACCACACTTGGAGCACTGTGCCCAGTTCTGGTCGCCATATTATAACATTTTACAGAGGCATTGGAGAAGATGCAAAAAAGATTGACAAGGATGAACTGAGAGGTTACGACTATCAGGAAAGACTGAACAGGCTGTGTTGTATCCGTGTGTTAATAGAGACACTGAAGGCAGGAGTTAGTTTCACAGGTGTTTACTGAACAAAGTCTGGAGGTGAACTAACTGATACAACACAATATACAGGCTTATATAGCCTGAGTGGCCATTACCGGCATTACAGTACACAGGGGGCTCTTAAAGGCACATACACTACAATTCCTCCCCTTTTAGCCAAACAGTACATCATATTTTAAGTAATCATTAATTACATGTTACAAGAACAATAATCTACACATTGCTGCAGTTAATCAATTATAAGTCAGTCTCTCTGGAGGCTTCCTGACTCGGTCCGGATAACGCCTCGCTGGTGTAGTAGTTTCTGGTGGTGTAGTAGGTTCTTTTGGCAAGGCTGATTCGGCTTGAATGCCAGTGTCGGGTTCATCTGGTTCCAGTATCACCGGATCGGAGGTAGATACTATGGGTATCTCTACTTCATCATTAGGTGTATAGAGTTGTGGTGTAGGTTGTCCCTTTTCGGATGACTCTATGATCTGGTCAGCATGGCGCCTTATTATGCTTTCTCCAATGTCCACGGTGTACATCAGCAGTCCTAGTCGTGTGCAAATAGTTCCAGGCTGCCATTTCTCGGTACGGTAGTCCCGGGCCAAAACTTGTTGACCTATCTGGAAGGTTCTAGTTGGCCTTTCATTCATGCCTTGAAATTGCCGGTTCTCCACGTCCCTTCTGATGTTTGGCTTGATCAAATCCAGCCGGCATCTTAGGCTTCTATTGAAGAACATCATGGCGGGAGTTTGGTTTGTAACCATATGTGTTGCATTCCTGTATGCAAACAAGAAGTTATCTACCTTATGCTGAAGTTTTATGTCTTCATTACCCATGGCCTTTATGGCCTTCTTGAAGGTCTGGACAAATCTTTCAGCCAATCCATTGGTGGCGGGATGGTGTGGGGCGGATGTGTAGTGCTTAACCCCATTGTTTTTTAAGAACTTCCTGAATTCTTCGGACACAAATTGCGGTCCATTATCAGAACAGATCTGTTCAGGCAGCCCATTCCTGGCGAATATGGTCCTTAATACTGTGATGGTTTTTTCCGTGGTGGTGGAGGACATCTTTATTATCTCCGGCCACTTGGAGTGTGCATCAACCGCGATTAAGAACATTGAGTCCATAAATGGACCAGCAAAGTCGATGTGTACCCTTTGCCATGGAGATGAGGGCCACTCCCATGGATGTAGAGGGGCTTGTGGTGGAGCGTTTTGGACCTTCTGGCATCCTAGGCAGCTCTTGGTCATTTCTTCGATGTCTCCATCGATACCTGGCCACCATACAAATGCCCTGGCTAGGTTCTTCATTTTCACTCCACCCAGATGCCCCTCGTGAAGCTCCTTTAGCACTTTATCCTGGAGTTTGGGTGGAATCACCACTCTGGATCCACACATCAAGGTTCCTCGGCACACTGACAGCTGTTCTCTTCTTTGCGAGAATGCTGGCAACAGTGGTTTGCCATGTGCTGGCCATCCCTTCACTGTTAAATCGTAGACCCGTGAGAGAGTCGGGTCATTTCTCGTTTCCCTTTCAATGGCAGAATTTGTTACTGGTAGACATTCCACTATGGTAGAGTGGAACATCTCCACTGGGTCTACTGTAGGTGCCTCTTCTACCGTTGGCAATGGTAGGCGCGATAAACCGTCAGCATTCCCATGCTGTTTTGATCCTTTGTATTCTATGTTGTATTGGTGTGCCCCTAGAAAAAGGGACCACCTCTGTAGCCTTTGCGCTGTCATAATGGGAACACCCTTTTTAGGGTTGAAATATGGAGATGAGGGGTTGATGGTCAGTCAACAAGGTAAATTTTTGTCCGTGTAGGCAATGGTTGTATTTCTTCACTCCCCATACCAGGCTGAGTGCTTCCCTGTCGATTTGGGCATAGTTACGCTCAGCTGAGTTCAATGAGCGTGACGCAAAAGCTATCGGCTGTTCCGAGCCATCAGGGGATCTATGAGATAATACCACTCTTACGCCATAAGGGGATGCATCGCACGCCAGTCTGATTGGCAGTGATGGGTTGTAATGAGCCAAAACTTCCTTGGACGTGATTAAGTCTTTGCATTTATGGAAGGCACGTTTACAGTCTTCGCTCCATTTCCAAATTACTCCTGTTTGTAGCAGTTCATTAAGAGGGTGCAGAAGAGTTGATAAGTTCAGTAAAAATTTATGATAGTAATTTATTAATCCCAGGAACGACCTTAATTGTGAAACATTTTCAGGTGCTGGGGCTTTTATGACCGCTTCAATTTTTTCAGGTGACTTATGCAACCCTTCCTTATTAATTATGTGGCCACAATATGATATTTGTTTCTGGAAAAATTCGCACTTGGAGCGATTTGCTCGTAGGCCCCGTTCTCTCAGCCTAGTGAGCACCTGCTCCAAATTGGCAAGGTGCTCGTTGTCATTTTCTCCTGTTGCAAGGATGTCATCTAGGTAGCATTGAGTCCCCGGAATCCCTTGGAGGACTTGCTCCATAGCTCTTTGCCAGATAGCTGGAGCTGATGCTACTCCGAAAACCAGTCGATTGTACTGGTACAGGCCTTTGTGTGTATTTATCGTGAGATACTTTTTAGAGGCCTCTTCAACCTCCATCTGTAGATATGCCTGTGCCAAGTCAATTTTGGTGAAATGTTTCCCTCCGGATAGTGAGGCGAAAATATCTTCTATCCTCGGAAGAGGATACTGTATCGTGTGAATGACCGGGTTTATAGTCACCTTGAAGTCTCCACAGATGCGAATTTTTCCCTGTTCTTCAGATTTATCATTATTCAATGTTTTCTTCATGACCGGGACGGTGGGCGTTGCCCACTCGCTCCAATCTATCTTGGATAATACGCCTGCCTTTTCCAAATTCTTCAGCTCTGCCTCGACTGCTGGACGAATTGCGTATGGCACCGGCCTTGCCTTAAAAAACTTGGGAATTGCCGCATCTTCCACTTTTATTGAGGCGGTGATGCCTTTCAAGGTTCCTAGTTTCTCTTGAAACACTTCCTTGGCGTTGGCCAAGATGTCTTTTAATCGTTCAGGTATGACGGCATCATCATTTTTTTTCTTACTGGTCACCGTCAGTGCCTGAATGGAGTGCCAGTCTAAACGTATCTTCCTGATCCATTCACGTCCCAACAGCGGTGGACCACCATCTTGTAGAACATATAGTCATAGAGTTATACAGCACGGATAGAGGCCCTTCGGCCCATCGTGTCCGCGCCGGCCATCAAGCCCCGTCTAATCTAATCCCATATTCCAGCATTTGGTCCGTAGCCTTGTATGCTATGGCATTTCAAGTGCTCATCCAAATGCTTCTTAAATGTTGTGAGGGTTTCTGCCTCCACAAACCTTTCAGGCAGTGAATTCCAGACTCCAACCACCCTCTGGGTGAAAAAGTTCTTTCTCAAATCCCCTCTAAACCTCCCGCCCTTTACCTTGAATCTATGCCCCCTAGTTATTGACCCTTCTACTAAGGGAAAAAGCTCCTCAGTATCCATCCTATCTATGCCCCTCATAATTTTGTACACCTCAATCATGTCCCCCCTCAGCCTCCTCTGCTCCAAGGAAAACAAACCCAATCTGCCCAGTCTCTCTTCATAGCTGAAGCGCTCCAGCCCTGGTAACATCCTGGTGAATCTCCTCTGCACCCTCTCCAAAGCGTTCACATCCTTCCTGTAGTGTGGCGACCAGAACTGCACACAGTATTCCAGCTGTGGCCTAACCAGTGTTTTATACAGCTCCATCATAACCTCCTTGCTCTTATATTCTATGCCTCGGCTAATGAAGGCAAGTATCCCATATGCCTTTTTTACCACCTTATCCACCTGTTCCGCCGCCTTCAGGGATCTGTGTACTTGCACACCCAGATCCCTCTGACCCTCCGTCTTGCCTAGGGTCTTACCATTCATTGTGTATTCCCTTGCCTTGTTAGTCCCCCCAAAGTGCATCACCTCGCACTTTTCCGGGTTAAATTCCATTTGCCACTGTTCCGCCCATCTGACCAACCCATCTATATCGTCCTGCAGACTGAGGCTACCCTCCTCGCTATTTACCACCCTACCAATTTTTGTATCATCCGCGAACTTACTGATCATACCTTTTACATTCATATCCAAGTCATTAATGTAGACCACAAACAGCAAGGGACCCAGCACCGATCCCTGTGGTACCCCACTGGCCACAGGCTTCCAGTCACAAAAACAACCTTCGACCATCACCCTCTGCCTTCTGCCACTAAGCCAGTTTTGTATCCAATGTGCCAAGGCACCCTGGATTCCATGGGCTCTTACCTTCTTGACCAGTCTCCTGTGCGGGACTTTATCGAAGGCCTTACTGAAATCCATGTATACCACATCCACTGCGTTACCCTCATCCACACACCTAGTCACCCCCTCAAAAAATTCAATCAAATTAGTCAGACATGATCTTCCCTTGACAAAGCCATGCTGACTATCCCTGATTAATCCTTGCCTCTCCAAGTGGAGACAAATTTTGTCCCTCAGAATTGTTTCCAATAATTTTCCTACCACTGATGTTAGGCTCACTGGCCTGTAGTTCCCCGGTTTTTCCCTACTTCCCTTCTTGAATAATGGTACTACATTAGCGGTTCTCCAGTCCTCTGGCACATCCCCTGTGGCCAGAGAGGTCCTGAATATATGTGTTAGAGCCCCCGCAATCTCTTCCTTTGCCTCACACAGCAGCCTGGGATACATTTCGTCCGGGCCTGGGGATTTATCCATTTTTAGGCCTGCTAAAACCGCCAATACCTCCTCCCTCTCGATGTTAATATGTTCGAGCATATCACAGTCCCCCCGCCCTATTTCTACGTCTACATCGTCCTTCTCCATAGTGAAAACAGATGCAAAAAATTCATTTAGAACCCTTCCTACATCTTCCGGCTCCACACACAGATTGCCACTTTTGTCCCTAATGGGCCCTATTTTTTCCCTAGTTATCCTCTTACCCTTAATATACTTATAAAACATCTTAGGATTTTCCTTTATTTTGCTCGCCAGTGTTATTTCATGGCCCCTCCTTGATCTCCTAATTTCTTTTTTAAGTATCCCCCTGCACTTTTTGTACTCCTCTAGGGCTTCCTCCGTCTTTAGCCTTTTGTATCTGCCAAAAGCCCTCCTTTTTTTCCTAATCCATTCTCGTATATCCCCTGACATCCAAGGTTCCCTGTGGTTTTTGGAACCACCCTTGACCTTTACGGGAACATGTTGCCATTGTATGATCTCAATCTCCCTTCTGAAAGCCTCCCATTGCTCCGATGTGGATTTTCCTACAAGTAGCTGATCCCAGTCCATTTTGGCCAGATCCTGCCTTATCCTATTAAAATCGGCCTTCCCCCAATTTAGAACCTTTATTTCCGGCCCATCCCTGTCCTTTTCCATGACCACCTTAAATCTCACCATATTATGGTCACTGTCACCAAAGTGCTCACCTACTAGCACTTTTTCCACTTGGCCGGCCACATTCCCTAGAATTAGGTCCAGTACCGCCCCCTCTCTTGTAGGACTTTCTACATGCTGGCTCAAAAAGCTCTCCTGGATGCACTTTAAGAATTCTACACCCTCTGAGCCTTTCACACTCTGACTATCCCAGTTAATATTGGGGAAGTTGAAATCCCCCATTATTATTACCCTATTATTTGCACATTTCTCTGAGATTTGCCTACATATCTGTTCCTCTATCTCCCCCTGACTGTTTGGAGGCCTATAGTACACTCCCAGCAAAGTGCTTGCCCCCTTTTTGTTTTTAAGCTCCACCCATATGGCCTCATTAGAGGAACCTGCTAATATATCATCCCTCCTTACTGCAGTAATTGACTCCTTAATTAATATTGCGACACCTCCTCCTCTTATACCTCCCCCTCTGTCTCGCCTGAAGATTCTGTACCCCGGAATATTGAGCTGCCAGTCTTGCCCCTCCCTCAACCATGTCTCCGTGATAGCAACAATATCATACTCCCATGTGTTTATCAACACCTTCAGTTCATCCACCTTATTTGCAAGACTCCTTGCATTAAAATAGATGCCATCCAGCCTTGCCCTTATATATTTGCCCTGTCTACCAAGCTGACTTGTTTTTTTCTCTATAATTGGCAGCACATCACCCCCTATTTCAGCTCCCCTCTGTATCCCATCCCCCTGCCAAGTTAGTTTAAACCCCCCCCAACAGTGCTAGCAAACCTCCCCGCAAGGATATTTGTCCCGCTCTGGTTCAGGTGCAACCCGTCCGACTTGTACAAGTCCCACCTTTCCCAGAAGCAGGCCCAGTGATCCAGGAAAGTAAAACCCTCCCCCCTACACCAACTCTTTAGCCACGCATTCATCTGCTCTATCCTCCTATTCCTATACTCACTAGCACGTGGCACTGGGAGTAATCCAGAGATTACAACCTTTGAGGTCCTGCTCTTTAATCTGTTACCTAGCTCCCTAAATTCTTGATGCAGGACCTCATCCCCCTTCCTACCTATGTCGTTGGTCCCAATGTGGACCACGACCTCTGCCTGCTCCCCCTCCCCCTTAAGAATGCCCTGTAGCCGCTCAATGACATCCATGACCCTGGCCCCAGGGAGGCAACAAACCATCCTGGAGTCACGTTTGCGGCCACAGAAACGCCTATCTGTTCCCCTTACGATAGAATCCCCTACCACTATTGCTCTCCCACTCTTTTTCCTCCCTTTCTGAGCAGCAGAAGCGTCCCTGGTGCCAGGAAGCTGGCTGCTGCTGCCTTCCCCTGGTAAGTCATCCCCCTCAACAGTATCCAACTTGGTATACCTGTTTGAAAGGGGGATGTCCGCAGGGGTTCCCTGCACTTCCTGCCTGCCTCTGTTGCTCCGCCTGATGGTCACCCAATTTCTTTCTGCCTGTGCAGCCCTACTCTGTGGCGTGAACAACTCGCTAAACGTGCTATCCACGACCCTCTCAGCATCGCGCATGCTCCAAAACTCATCCACCCGCAGCTCGAGCGCCGCAATGCAGTCTACAAGTAGCTGCAGCTGGATGCATTTCCCGCACACATGGTCGTCAGGGACACTGGCAGCGTCCCTGACTTCCCACATGGAGCAAGAGGAGCAGAACACGGGTCTGAGCTCTCCTGCCATGACTTACTCCTTTAATTAATTTAAAAATTTATTCAACACCCCAGTTACAGGTATACTCTAGGGCGCTTTATTTACCAACTGTCCCCACTACAACACAGAGACCCTAGAAATTTATCACCACAGAATTCAAGCTTGTATTGAAAAGAGAGAAATACTCACCAACCAATCACTTACCTGCTTCCTGCTGACGTCACACTTGGATTACTTTTTACCTCTCTCCCGGAACCTGGATTGGTCGGTGCCTCTAGTTGCTCCCTCTTATACTCCGCCGCCTCGGGTTGCTCCCGCGCAGGTCCGCTGCTTCTCCGGTCTCGGGGCTGTGGGCCTCGGTGCCTCTGGTTGCTCCCTCTTATACTCCGCCGCCTCGGGTTGCTCCCGCGCAGGTCCGCTGCTTCTCCGGTCTCGGGGCTCTGGGCCTCGCTGCCTCGGGTTGCTCCCTTTTATCCTCCGCCGTCTCGGGCTGCTCCCGCGCAGGTCCGCTGCTTCTCTGGTCTCGGGGCTGTGGGCCTCGGTGCCTCTGGTTGCTCCCTCTTATCCTCCGCCGCCTCGGGCTGCTCCCACGCAGGTCCGCTGCTTCTCCGGTCTCGGGGCTGTGGGCCTCGGTGCCTCTGGTTGCTCCCTCTTATACTCCGCCGCCTCGGGCTGCTCCCGCGCAGGTCCGCTGCTTCTCCAGTCTCGGGGCTGTGGGCCTTGCCATTGTATACAACAGGCACCCTTATTTTTCCTTTGGGGTATACTTTCTGCCCCGTATATGTTTTCAAGATAATGGATGTGTCTTTTAAAGGTATATGCGGAAATAGCCGCTCGTAATCCCGTCGATTTATGACGGTCAGAGCTGATCCTGTATCTAGCTCCATTTTAACTGGGGACCCTGCTATCATGAGGGTAACTCAAATGGTCTGGTAATCTTCTTTGGCAATTACATTATGTAATTTGAGACAGCTTAGTCTCTTGTTTCCGGAGTCGCTATCGCTCTTCTGGTCTTCGGAGCTACTGTCCGTCATCATTTGTACCTTTCTGTACTTTATTGATTTTTTTTTTCCTGTCCGTGGATTTTTTTTTCCCAGATCGGCATACCCGTGCAATGTGTCCAATCTTTCCGCATTGCCTGCATGCTTTGTCCTTGACCCAGCAGTCCCTCTGGTCATGGGTGGATCTGCCGCAGCGATAACATCTCTCAAAACCCTGTGTCATTTCATGGGTGCCGAAGTCCTGTGTATTTTGCTGTATCTCTGCAGCTCCTCTTGCGGCTGCTTCGTATGATACAGCCATACTGAAAGCCTTAATAACAACAGAAAATGCTGGAAAAACTCAGCAGGTCAGGCAACATCCGTGGAGAGAAATTTGAGTTGACGTTTCGGGTTGGACCCTTCTTCAAAACTGGAAAGAAAAGAAACTGGATCGGAGGCAGGGCTGCGATCGGACAAAAGAATAAAAGAAACAAAAGAAGTAAAAGAGATTAGAAGCTAGACGAGATGGTGATAGGCTGGGATTAGGTGTAAAGTGTACTGGCGAAAGATAGCTGCCAGGTGTGAGAGAGAAACAAAAGGAAAGGGGGGGGGGGGCGGGGGAAAGGAGTGGAACAATTACAAGAGAAAATGAAATGGGGGCCGAGCTTATGATCTGAAATTGTTGAACTCGATATTGAGTCCGGAAGGCTGCAGACTGCCTAATCGGAAGATGAGGTGCTGTTCCTCGAGTTTACGTTGAGCTTCCGTGGAACAATACAGGAAGCCAAGGACGGTGAGGTCCGAGTGGGAATGGAGCGGTGAATTAAAATGACAGGCGACCGGAAGCTCGGGGTCACCCTTACGGACTGAACGGAGGTGTTCCGCAAAGCGGTCACCCAATCTGCGTTTGGTCTCCCCAATGTAGAGGAGACCGCATCGTGAGCAGCGAATACAGTATACTAGATTGCGAGAAGTACAAGTAAATCGCTGTTTCACCTGGAAGGGGTGTTTGGGGCCCTGGACAGTGGGAAGGGGGGAGGTATAGGGGCAGGTGTTACATCTCCTCCGCTTGCACGGGAAGGTGCCAGGCGAAGAGGAAGGGCTGTTTGGGGTGATAGAGGAGTGGACTAGGGTGTCTCGGAGGGAGCGGTCCCTGCGGAATGCTGAAAGGGGAGGGGAGGGGAAGATACGTTTGGTGGTGGGATCACTTTGGAGGTAGCGGAAATGCCGGAGGATGACCCGTTGAATATCACCATCTCGTCTAGCTTCTAATCTCTTTTACTTCTTTTGTTTCTTTTATTCTTTTGTCCGATCGCAGCCCTGCCTCCGATCCAGTTTCTTTTCTTTCCAGTTTTGAAGAAGGGTCCAACCCGAAACGTCAACTCAAATTTCTCTCCACGGATGTTGCCTGACCTGCTTATTTTTCCAGCATTTTCTGTTGTTATTTCGGATTTCCAACATCTGCAGTATTTTGCTATCATACTGAAAGCCTTGTCCAGTGTCAAATCTTTCTCAGAAAGCAGCCTTTTCTCTGTTCCTTCACTTAGGAGACCACAGACGAATTTGTCTCGAAGAGTATCTGCCAGTCCTGCCCCGAATTGGCAGTGCTTTGATAGCTTTCTTAATTCGGTGAGGTAATCAGCGTTACTTTCATTCTTGTGTTGATTCCTCTTGAAGAATTTGAATCGTTCTGCTATCAGCAGCGGTGTTGGGCTTAAGTGCTCCTGTAGGGTATCAACAATTTCCTTAAAATTCTTGTCCTTTGGTTTGGCTGGAGTGATTAAGTTTCGTAACAGCCCGTATGTCTATGCGCCCATTAGATTTAGAAGTACTGACGCCTTTTTATCATTTTGTATCCCATTTACTGTGCAATATACCTCCACTCTTTCCACATATGTGGTCCAATCCTCTATATCGTTATCAAAAGCATCAATATTGCCAGCCTTAGGCATCCTGGAAAAAAATGGCGCTCCCCGCGCTTTCCCGCTGCTGCTGCTGCTGACAACGCTGTTTTCCGCGGTGTTTTTAATTTAATTTTTTTATTTACAGGTGGAGACTCGTTCCCGCCGGACTCTCTTGGACTTTCCCCCCCCTCTGCTAGGCCCGAACGCCGGCCTGCTTTGCAGCGCCGGCCGTCTCCCGAGTGCTCCCCCCCCGTCTGTTTCTGCTTGACTCCGCCTTCGCTGCTTGGCCTCGCCACAGAGCCAGCCGATGGAGCCCCAGCCCGCCGCCCAGGAAGGATTATTGCAGCACCTGTCACCAGCTCGGCTAGCTGGTGAAACCACAGTTTTTATTTTTTTTCTTGCTTTTCTTCGACTTTGGACGTCTGAGGAATCGATGTCCTTGAGGTGCTGCTGAATTGCAGGTAAGTCCGTTTCCAATTCGTCACCACTGTTGTGTCCGTGTGTTAATAGAGACACTGAAGGCAGGAGTTAGTTTCACAGGTGTTTACTGAACAAAGTCTGGAGGTGAACTAACTGATACAACACAATATACAGGCTTATATAGCCCGAGTGGCCATTACCGGCATTACAGTACACAGGGGGCTCTTAAAGGCACATACACTACAGGCTGGGGTTCTTTTCTCTAGAAAAGAGAAGGCTGAGGGACGTCTTTAAGATTCTGAAGGGGGTTCGATAGGGTAGACGTCGAGAAGATGTTTCCACTTGTGGAGGAGACCAGAACTAGGGGCCGTCAATATAAGAGAGTCACTAATAAATCCAATGGGGAATTCAGGAGAAACTTCTTTACCCAGAGAGTGGTGAGAATGTGGAACTCGCTCCCACAGGGAGTGGTCGAGTCGAATAGCGTCGATGCATTTAAGGGGAAGCTGGATAAACACATGAGGGAGAAAGGAATGGAAGGAGATGGTGATGGGGTGAGGTGAAGCGGGCTGGGAGGAGGCTCGTGTGGAGCAGAAACACCGACATGGACCAGATGGGCCAAATGGCCTGTTTCTGTGGTGTGAATTCGATGTAAATGGGCCCATTCCATCCAGATGGTGCATTTGCGTACTGAGTCACTGGGAACAGAGATAGGTCAGTCTAACAGCTCTTGAGAGTAGATGGTGTGGGTGAGATATCAGATTTAAGACAGAATCCCAGAGTACATCAGACACGGCACAGAGAGCGCTTCCAGAATGCTGCCTGAAAATGTCACCAGTATCATCAACACTTATCAATGCTTGGGACTTAGTAACACAGCCTGCGGGCAAAAACTAACCATCGATGACAAACCAGAGGTAATATTGAAGATTAACAGCGCTGGAAGATCGTTACTCAGATCACGAACCTAAGAGGTTAAAGCTGCCAAGTAGAATCTCGCAATTCTTTGGAATGGTTAGAAAATGCCAGGTTTATATCCCGCTCCACACTGTGTTAGCCACTTTCAGCCAGGCTAGTGGCACCCTGGATGGTTTATGTGAGTAAAGCAGGTAAATGCACAGCTCACAGTAGGAGACAGTGACTCACACACTTTCCTATCGTACACATGGCGTCAGCCGGGGCTCAGTGGGCCGCACTCTCGCCTCTGAGTCAGAAGGTCATGGGTTCGAGCCCCACTTTCATAGACTTGAGCACAAAAATCTAGGCTGACACGCCAGTGTAGTACTGAGGGAGTGCCGCACTGTCGGAGGGGCGGTACTGAGGGAGCGCCGCACTGTCGGAGGGGCAGTACTGAGGGAGCGCCGCACTGTCGGAGGGGCGGTACTGAGGGAGCGCCGCACTGTCGGAGGGGCGGTACTGAGGGAGCGCCGCACTGTCGGAGGGGCGGTACTGAGGGAGTGCCGCACTGTCGGAGGGGCGGTACTGAGGGAGCGCCGCACTGTCGGAGGGGCGGTGCGGAGGGAGCGCCGCACTGTCGGAGGGGCGGTACTGAGGGAGCGCCGCACTGTCAGAGGGGCGGTACTGAGGGAGTGCCGCACTGTCGGAGGGGCAGTACTGAGGGAGTGCCGCACTGTCGGAGGGGCAGTACTGAGGGAGCGCCGCACTGTCGGAGGGGCAGTACTGAGGGAGTGCCGCACTGTCGGAGGGGCAGTACTGAGGGAGCGCCACACTGTCGGAGGGGCGGTACTGAGGGAGCGCCGCACTGTCGGAGGGGCGGTACTGAGGGAGTGCCGCACTGTCGGAGGGGCGGTACTGAGGGAGTGCCGCACTGTCGGAGGGGCGGTACTGAGGGAGCGCCGCACTGTCGGAGGGGCAGTACTGAGGGAGTGCCGCACTGTCGGAGGGGCAGTACTGAGGGAGTGCCGCACTGTCGGAGGGGCGGTACTGAGGGAGCGCCACACTGTCGGAGGGGCGGTACTGAGGGAGTGCCGCACTGTCGGAGGGGCAGTACTGAGGGAGTGCCGCACTGTCGGAGGGGCGGTACTGAGGGAGTGCCGCACTGTCGGAGGGTCAGTACTGAGGGAGTGCCGCACTGTCGGAGGGGCAGTACTGAGGGAGTGCCGCACTGTCGGAGGGGCGGTACTGAGGGAGCGCTGCACTGTCGGAGGGGCGGTACTGAGGGAGTGCCGCACTGTCGGAGGGGCAGTACTGAGGGAGTGCCACACTGTCGGAGGGGCGGTACTGAGGGAGCGCCACACTGTCGGAGGGGCGGTACTGAGAGAGTGCCGCACTGTCGGAGGGGCGGTACTGAGGGAGTGCCGCACTGTCGGAGGGGCAGTACTGAGGGAGTGCCGCACTGTCGGAGGGGCAGTACTGAGGGAGTGCCGCACTGTCGGAGGGGCGGTACTGAGGGAGTGCCGCACTGTCGGAGGGGCAGTACTGAGGGAGTGCCGCACTGTCGGAGGGGCGGTACTGAGGGAGTGCCGCACTGTCGGAGGGGCGGTACTGAGGGAGCGCCACACTGTCGGAGGGGCAGTACTGAGGGAGTGCCGCACTGTCGGAGGGGCGGTACTGAGGGAGTGCCGCACTGTCGGAGGGGCAGTACTGAGGGAGTGCCGCACTGTCGGAGGGGCGGTACTGAGGGAGCGCCACACTGTCGGAGGGGCAGTACTGAGGGAGCGCGCACTGTTGGAGGGGTGGTACTGAGGGAGTGCCGCACTGTCGGAGGGGCGGTACTGAGGGAGCGCCGCACTGTCGGAGGGGCGGTACTGAGGGAGCGCGCACTGTTGGAGGGGTGGTACTGAGGGAGTGCCGCACTGTCGGAGGGGCGGTACTGAGGGAGCGCCACACTGTCGGAGGGGCAGTACTGAGGGAGCACTGCACTGTCGGAGGGACAGTACTGAGGGAGTGCCGCACTGTCGGAGGGTCAGTACTGAGGGAGCACTGCACTGTCGGAGGGTCAGTACTGAGGGAGTGCCGCACTGTCGGAGGGGCGGTACTGAGGGAGCGCCACACTGTCGGAGGGGCAGTACTGAGGGAGCACTGCACTGTCGGAGGGTCAGTACTGAGGGAGCGCTGCACTGTCGGAGGGACAGTACTGAGGGAGTGCCGCACTGTCGGAGGGCCAGTACTGAGGGAGTGCCGCACTGTCGGAGGGCCAGTACTGAGGTAGCGCCGCACTGTCGGAGGGCCAGTACTGAGGTAGCGCCGCACTGTCGGAGGGGCAGTACTGAGGGAGCGCCGCACTGTCGGAGGGGCAGTACTGAGGGAGTGCCGCACTGTCGGAGGGGATGTACTGAGGGAGCGCCGCACTGTCGGAGGGGCAGTACTGAGGGAGCGCCGCACTGTCGGAGGGGCAGTACTGAGGGAGCGCCGCACTGTCAGAGGGGCAGTACTGAGGGAGCGCCGCACTGTCGGAGGGGCAGTACTGAGGAAGCGCCGCACTATCGGAGGGGCGGTACTGAGGGAGCGCGCACTGTTGGAGGGGTGGTACTGAGGGAGCGCTGCACTGTCGGAGGGGCGGTACTGAGGGAGCGCCGCACTGTCGGAGGGGCGGTACTGAGGGAGCGCCGCACTGTCGGAGGGGCAGTACTGAGGGAGTGCCGCACTGTCGGAGGGGCAGTACTGAGGGAGTGCCGCACTGTCGGAGGGGCAGTACTGAGGGAGCGCCACACTGTCGGAGGGGCGGTACTGAGGGAGCGCCGCACTGTCGGAGGGGCGGTACTGAGGGAGTGCCGCACTGTCGGAGGGGCGGTACTGAGGGAGTGCCGCACTGTCGGAGGGGCGGTACTGAGGGAGCGCCGCACTGTCGGAGGGGCAGTACTGAGGGAGTGCCGCACTGTCGGAGGGGCAGTACTGAGGGAGTGCCGCACTGTCGGAGGGGCGGTACTGAGGGAGCGCCACACTGTCGGAGGGGCGGTACTGAGGGAGTGCCGCACTGTCGGAGGGGCAGTACTGAGGGAGTGCCGCACTGTCGGAGGGGCGGTACTGAGGGAGTGCCGCACTGTCGGAGGGTCAGTACTGAGGGAGTGCCGCACTGTCGGAGGGGCAGTACTGAGGGAGTGCCGCACTGTCGGAGGGGCGGTACTGAGGGAGCGCTGCACTGTCGGAGGGGCGGTACTGAGGGAGTGCCGCACTGTCGGAGGGGCAGTACTGAGGGAGTGCCACACTGTCGGAGGGGCGGTACTGAGGGAGCGCCACACTGTCGGAGGGGCGGTACTGAGAGAGTGCCGCACTGTCGGAGGGGCGGTACTGAGGGAGTGCCGCACTGTCGGAGGGGCAGTACTGAGGGAGTGCCGCACTGTCGGAGGGGCAGTACTGAGGGAGTGCCGCACTGTCGGAGGGGCGGTACTGAGGGAGTGCCGCACTGTCGGAGGGGCAGTACTGAGGGAGTGCCGCACTGTCGGAGGGGCGGTACTGAGGGAGTGCCGCACTGTCGGAGGGGCGGTACTGAGGGAGCGCCACACTGTCGGAGGGGCAGTACTGAGGGAGTGCCGCACTGTCGGAGGGGCGGTACTGAGGGAGTGCCGCACTGTCGGAGGGGCAGTACTGAGGGAGTGCCGCACTGTCGGAGGGGCGGTACTGAGGGAGCGCCACACTGTCGGAGGGGCAGTACTGAGGGAGCGCGCACTGTTGGAGGGGTGGTACTGAGGGAGTGCCGCACTGTCGGAGGGGCGGTACTGAGGGAGCGCCGCACTGTCGGAGGGGCGGTACTGAGGGAGCGCGCACTGTTGGAGGGGTGGTACTGAGGGAGTGCCGCACTGTCGGAGGGGCGGTACTGAGGGAGCGCCACACTGTCGGAGGGGCAGTACTGAGGGAGCACTGCACTGTCGGAGGGACAGTACTGAGGGAGTGCCGCACTGTCGGAGGGTCAGTACTGAGGGAGCACTGCACTGTCGGAGGGTCAGTACTGAGGGAGTGCCGCACTGTCGGAGGGGCGGTACTGAGGGAGCGCCACACTGTCGGAGGGGCAGTACTGAGGGAGCACTGCACTGTCGGAGGGTCAGTACTGAGGGAGCGCTGCACTGTCGGAGGGACAGTACTGAGGGAGTGCCGCACTGTCGGAGGGCCAGTACTGAGGGAGTGCCGCACTGTCGGAGGGCCAGTAC
This sequence comes from Somniosus microcephalus, assembly GCF_052327205.1. NCBI lineage: Eukaryota > Metazoa > Chordata > Chondrichthyes > Squaliformes > Somniosidae > Somniosus > Somniosus microcephalus. Next base: position 25,337,100 of record NW_028225185.1, on the reverse strand, counting down.
TGAGGTAGCGCCGCACTGTCGGAGGGCCAGTACTGAGGTAGCGCCGCACTGTCGGAGGGGCAGTACTGAGGGAGCGCCGCACTGTCGGAGGGGCAGTACTGAGGGAGTGCCGCACTGTCGGAGGGGATGTACTGAGGGAGCGCCGCACTGTCGGAGGGGCAGTACTGAGGGAGCGCCGCACTGTCGGAGGGGCAGTACTGAGGGAGCGCCGCACTGTCAGAGGGGCAGTACTGAGGGAGCGCCGCACTGTCGGAGGGGCAGTACTGAGGAAGCGCCGCACTATCGGAGGGGCGGTACTGAGGGAGCGCGCACTGTTGGAGGGGTGGTACTGAGGGAGCGCTGCACTGTCGGAGGGGCGGTACTGAGGGAGCGCCGCACTGTCGGAGGGGCGGTACTGAGGGAGCGCCGCACTGTCGGAAGGGCAGTACTGAGGGAGCGCCGCACTGTCGGAGGGGCAGTACTGAGGGAGCGCCGCACTGTCAGAGGGGCAGTACTGAGGGAGCGCTGCACTGTCGGAGGGGCAGTACTGAGGGAGCTGCACCATCACGGCGAATGGACAGGTCAAGGAGCAAGGTGGCAGCCGCTGAGGACGACTCTGACCAGCTTCTGGTCAAAGGGATCGTTTGGAGAAGTGGGCAGAGAGCTGGGGGAAGACAACTATTCCAGGACCTGAGCAAGGGAAGTGGTGGTAGAGAGGAGATGGTGACTGGAGAGGAGCTGGAGCTGAGGCTGGGCGTTTGAGGAGGAGGTGATGACGGCAGGTTGGAGGGTGAAGAGGAAAGCTTGATGAAAGGGAACGGTAGTTGATGCCAGTGAGCACCAGCACAAGGGGCAGCAGGTGTATATAAGGAAGGGATTGGATTGGGAAAGGATTGGATTGGGAAAGGATTGGATTGGGAAAGGATTGGATTGGGAAGGGATTGGATTGAGAAGGGATTGGATTGGGAAGGGATTGAATTGAGAAGAGATTGGATTGGGAAGGGATTGGATTGGGAAGGGATTGGATTGGGAAGGGATTGGATTGGGAAGGTATAGTAATCTGGGATGTTATGATTGTTTCGCAGTCGTTTAATAAAGTACTCGTATTAATTCTAATAACTCACCTCTTCGAGTTCCTTGCCTCACTACATGGAGTTATCACATTTGGCGACGAGGAGTAAGTGCACTTTCCTGGGGAATGAGGTAGTGTTCCTGGGACACAAAGTGGACGCCACTGGCCTCCATCCACTCAAGGAGAAGGTACAAGCACTGCAGGATGGCCCTGCTCCTACAAATGTGGCCGAGTTAAAATGGGACTGCTGAACTATTATAGCAGGTTTTTACCAAACTTGTCAACGGTGTTAACACCTCTTCACAAACTACTGCACAAGGAGACACAGTGGCAGTGGGGAGAGGAGCAGGGGGTTTCATTTGAACAGTCCAAGAAACTGATGCTGTCGTCGGATGTGCTGGTTCACTACAATGCAGAGAAAGACATCATTCTCTCTTGTGACGCTTCACCTTACGGGGTGGGGGCAGTTCTTTCACACTGCATGGAAGATGGAACTGAAAGACCAATAGGGTTTATGTTCCGAACTCTAACACCAGTGGAAAAAAACTATTCCCAGTTAGACAAAGAGGGGTTAGCAGTAATGTTTGGGTTACAGAGGTTCCACAATTACATATATGGCAGGAAGTTCACCATATGCACTGATCATAAACCTCTTATCTCTCTTTTCAATGAAATAAAAGCAGTTCCACAGATGGTGTCACCCCGGATCCAGAGGTGGGCCATGACGTGTCATCGTCTACAAGGTGGGCAAGTACCATGGGAACACAGATGCGTTGAGCCATCTTCCACTGCCAGGCACACCTATCCGTGCAGCTCCAGAGGACAGAGTGTTGATGTTGGAGGACACTGACACGGCACTTGTGACTGCAGAGCAAGTAAGAACATGGACAGGTAAAGATCCAGTACTGTCTAGAGTTTGAGAATATGTGGTGAGGGGATGGCCACAGCATTCGGAAGGGGCTGACTTCACACCCTATAGTGTCAGGAAAACAGAGCTGAGTGTGCAGGATGGTTGCGTGTTGTGGGGAGCACGAGTGATTATTCCACAGCCAGCACAACAGTCTATCCTAGAGCAACTACATCAGTGTCATCCTGGGGTCTTGCGTATGAAAGCCTTGGCTAGGAGTTACTTGTGGTGGCCAAAGCTAGATGAGGAGATAGAAAATCTAGTCAAGACATGCAGCACTTGTCAGGAACACCGGAAGGCACCAGCAGCGTCTCCTCTCCACCCCTGGGAGTGGCCGGATAAACCATGGAGAAGATTGCACTTAGATTATGCGGGTCCATTCATGGGGAAGATGTTCCTCATAATCATTGATGCACATTCCAAATGGATGGATGTTTATCCTGTAAATTCTGCTTCCGCCACTACTACAGGTAGACTATCCTTTATCCGAAAACCTCGGGACCAGCCGTGTTTCGGTTTTAGGAAAATTTCGGATTTCGGAAGGTGCGCGAAAACACTTCGGTTTTCAGAGGTAATTCGGTTTTCGGGAGTGCGGATAAAGGATACACTATCCCTTATCCGAAAATAACGACTATAAATACTGTAGTTACAGGGATAAATACTGTAGTACAGTTTATTTGTAAGGAAAACATTCAGTAAAACTTCAAACATGTACAGGTACAAACTAAGCTAAATACCTGTACATAAACATGCAATAAAGGTACATTACATCTGGCTTGAGGATCTTGGAGAAGATGGTACATCAGTGTTGTCATCAGGTTGGAGTTGGACATCTGAAGATGGGCCAGGAACAGGATTCTCAAGTGATGAAGCATGACTACGACAGACGGCCTTTTTAAAGACTTCTTCCAGTGTCATCTGTCTCATTAACATTGGTTTCTGTCTAAGCAGTCTCTCTTTAATTGAGTAAACTTGCATACTCTCTTGCTCACTGATAAATGCACGTTTTTCAAGGCCAGCAATTAACTGATCACACATTGTCACCATATCGTCTATGGGGATTTTGTCACCTGTGTTCACAATGTCATCATCATCATCATCACTACTGTCCTCATGCTTGTCTTTATTTAACACCATTTCAGCAATTTCCCCATCACTCAACGAATTCACAACAGGCGCATCATTGTCAATGTTCAGCACTTCTTCGATGTCAGCTTCCTCTAACGTATTTACACTTTCGGATGATAAACCTTTGGCGTAAGTGAGGAGGTTTGATATCATCATCTTCTCCTGACTGACAGGAAATCCTTCAAACTCGTCATCTGCAGGTCCATCTTCATGAAACATCATTGAAGGCCAAAGTCTGTGCCAAGCATTTGTTAATGTTGGTTTGTCAACATCGTTCCAAGCATTAGCAACTGCATAAATGGCATCCTTAACATTGAATTCTTTCAGGAAGCTTTGGATTCCTTCGCCTCTGTTGATTGCATCAAGCATAGAGTTCAAAAAAACGTCTTTATACTTGCTCTTCATGGAGCGTAAAATTCCTTGGTCACAAGGCTGTATTAAAGATGTCACATTAGGGGGAAAGTTAATGCCGAAAACATAACTTTTCACAAGAAGTTCAGGAGGGGGATGTGCGGAGCAGTTGTCCAGGAACAATAAAATTTTGCAGTTTTCTTCCAGTCCAACTTGCCTGCAATGAGCTCGTGTCGCTGGTACGAAGTGGTTATTGAACCAGTGAGAAAATATTCCTCTGGTTACCCATGCTTTCCTGCTCGCATAATAATGCACAGGTAAATTGCATACACCTTTCAAACATCTCGGATGTTGGCTTTTTCCAATCACTACCAACTTTAACTTGTGTGTGCCTGCAGCATTGGCACACCCAAGAACAGTCAACCTGTCCTTAGCATCCTTAAAACCTGCTGGTGCACTCTCATCAGCCGTTGCTAATGTTTTTCTAGGAACGTAGCGCCAGAACAGAGCTGTTTCATCAGCATTGTAAATTTGTTCAGGACCGAGGTTTTCATCCGATATTATTTTTGCAAACTCATCTATGTAATTTTCAGCTGCTTCATGATCAGCAGAAGCTTTTTCACCACAGATTTTCAGATATTTTATACCATGACGCTTCTTAAATTTATGCAGCCAACCTTCTGAATATTCACACTCAACTTCAATGTTCAGTTCTTCATGGTATATTCTAGCTTGCTTCATGACCATCAAACCAGTCAGTGGCACACGTTCACCTCTGCGTTGTCGAATCCACTCAATCAGCACACGGTCAAGATCTTCATTTTTTGCCCTATGCAATGTTTTCCTAATTTTCATTAGTTTATGGTCATCACTGTCAGTGTAAAATTTCAACAACTTGTCTTTCTGTTTCTTTAAGTCATATACGGTGGTACTTCCCACATCATATTCTTCAGTAAGATGTCGTACAGACACACCACGATCAAGCTTCTGCAATAACTCCACTTTCTGCGATATCGATAATGAGTGATGCTTCCTTCTCTGCTTCTCACTGTTACCCATTGGGGTATCTGCAGCTCTTTTTAGCATTTTCACAAATTGTTAAAAGCCAGCAAATATCTAAGAGAGCAGCAAATATCTAAGAGAGCTGCAAATATCTAAGAGAGCTGCAAATATCTAAGAGAGCAGCAAATATCTAAGAAAGCAGCAAATAGCAGCAAATATCTAAGAGAGCAGCAAATATCACACAGAGCAGCATAACACCTGCGTGGGTCAAGCATCAGCAGTGTCGGGTCATGCTTTGCGCCACTTTCGGCTTTCAGAGGTTTTCTGGTTTCGGATGTGCGGATAAAGGCTGGTACACTATCTCTTATCCGAAATTGGGTGGGGTTCGGCGGGGGTGGGGGTCGGCGGGGGTCGTGGTCGTGCGCATTTCGGTTTTCAGAAGTCATGCTTTGCTCCACTTTCGGCTTTCAGAGGTTTTCTGGTTTCGGATGTGCGGATAAAGGCTGGTACACTTACGCTGAGCGATTTCGGTTTTCAGAAGTGCGGAAAAATGCTACACTATCCCTTATCCGGCTAGGCCTGTAAGTCGTGCGCCACTCTGGTCATGTCGTGCGCACGACTTACGCTGACCGAAAAAACCTTCGGTTTTTAGAGGGTTTCGGTTTTCGGAAGTCCGGATAAAGGGTAGTCTACCTGTACTATAGACTGCCTGCATTGGAGCTTCAGTAATCAAGGGCTACCGGAGATCGTGGTAAGTGACAATGCCACTTGTTTTGTGAGTACAGAGACAAAAGAGTTCTTGAGAAAAAATGACATAGTGCAGGTGACTTCAGCTCCATATCATCCGTCCTCAAATGGACTTGCGGAGAGAGCCGTACAAACATTTAAAGAGATGATGAAAAAAAGTGCAGAAGGGAGTTTAGCAGCCAAAGTGTCACGGGTTCTGTTCAGCTACAGAATAACACCTCAATCTACCACAGGACTCTCTCCTGCTGAGATGTTATTAGGTCGTAGACTACGCTCCACTCTTGACATTGTCCACCCAGACCTGAAAAGGAAAATGGAAAACAGACAAAACAAACAAAAAGAGAACCATGACAAAAGAACAAAGAGCCGAAGTTTTGGAGAAGGAGATGCGATCCTTACCAGGAATTTCAGTTATGGACCAAAGTGGATTCCTGGCTTCATAGACTCAATGACCGGCCCCGTATCATACAAGGTCATGTTGGGTGATGGTAGGGTAGTACGCAGACATGTAGATCAGATACTTCCCAGACAAGGGGAAATTGAAATGAAGGTTCCAGATGCAATGGCTGAGGACAGGTTTGCCCCCAGTTGTCCAAGTTCATCTGTGGTGCCACCACCAGGGACAGAGACAATTCCACAGGAATCTGTTCTTCAAGAGGAAACCATCGCTGCAGAGTCAGATACTCCGAGCACTGCTCAGGAGCAGCTGGTGGCTTCACCACAAACAAGCAGGGACTTTACTGTCAGACATTCACAAAGATCTCGCAAGCCACCAGAGAGATTGATACTGACCTGTTAGATTTGTCAAGTATGGAACATGGTGAAGGGAGACTTCTTATGTGACCCTTAGGAATGGTTGTTTGTTAAGAAATTCATACTGAAATCTTAAGGGGGGGAGGGATATAGTAATCTGGGATGTTATGATTAAGGTTATCCACCAGGTGGTGCTACAGCCAATGCCGCTGCTAAGGTCAGGGGTTTGCTTCCTGTCAAGGTCAGGGGTTTGCTTCCTGTTAAGGTCAGCAAAGGTGCAATGCCTGGATGCAGGCTTGCCTGGTTGTTTCGCAGTCGTTTAATAAAGTACTCGTATTAATTCTAATACCTCGCCTCTTCGAGTTCCTTGTCTCACTACATGGAGTTATCACAGAAGGGATTGTGTCATCAGCACGTGGCACCAACCTTGGGAGCTGATACATTCAGCAGCTTTCAAATGTTTTACTCCACGAGGTTTTGGAACGTTTGGTGTTAGTGTTCCATTACAGGAGGATAGAAACAGACTTCAGGAGGACAGAGACAGCCTGGTGAAATGGGCAGACACATGGCAGGTGACATTTAACACAGAGACGTGTGAAGTAATTCATTTTGGTAGGAAGAATGAGGAGAGGCAATATAAACTAAATGGTACAATTTTAAAGGGGAGCAGGAACAGAGACACCGGGGGGGGGGGGTGTACGTACACAAATCATCCTGGACTTTATTAATAGAGGAATAGAGTACACAAGCAAGGAAGTTACGCTAAACCTTTATAAAACACTGGTACGGCCTCGGCTGGAGTATTGTGTCCAATTCTGGGCCCCGCACTTTAGGAAGGATGTCAAGGCCTTGGAGAGGGTGTAGAGGAGATTGACCAGAATGGTACCAGGGATGAGGGACTTCAGTGACGTGGAGAGACTGGAGAAGCTGGGATTGTTCTCCTTGGAGCAGAGAAGGTTAAGGGGAGATTGACCAGAATGGTACCAGGGATGAGGGACTTCAGTGATGTGGAGAGACTGGAGAAGCTGGGGTTGTTCTCCTTAGAGCAGAGAAGGTTAAGGGGAGATTGACCAGAATGGTACCAGGGATGAGGGACTTCAGTGATGTGGAGAGACTGGAGAAGCTGGGATTGTTCTCCTTCGAGCAGAGAAGGTTAAGGAGAGATTGACCAGAATGGTACCAGGGATGAGGGACTTCAGTGACGTGGAGAGACTGGAGAAGCTGGGGTTGTTCTCCTTAGAGCAGAGAAGGTTAAGGGGAGATTGACCAGAATGGTACCAGGGATGAGGGACTTCAGTTACGTGGAGAGACTGGAGAAGCTGGGGTTGTTCTCCTTAGAGCAGAGAAGGTTAAGGGGAGATTGACCAGAATGGTACCAGGGATGAGGGACTTCAGTGATGTGGAGAGACTGGAGAAGCTGGGATTGTTCTCCTTAGAGCAGAGAAGGTTAAGGGGAGATTGACCAGAATGGTACCAGGGATGAGGGACTTCAGTGACGTGGGGAGACTGGAGAAGCTGGGGTTGTTCTCCTTAGAGCAGAGAAGGTTAAGGGGAGATTGACCAGAATGGTACCAGGGATGAGGGACTTCAGTGATGTGGAGAGACTGGAGAAGCTGGGATTGTTCCCCTTAGAGCAGAGAAGGTTAAGAGGAGATTTAATAGAGGCGTTCAAAATCATGAAGGGTTTTGATAGAGTAAATAAGGAGAAGCTGTTTCCAGTGGCAGGAGGGTCGGTAACCAGCGGACACAGATTGAAGATAATCGGTCAAAGAACCAGAAGGGAGATGAGGAGAATGTTTTTACGCAGCGAGTTGTTGTGATCTGGAATGTGCTGCCTGAAAGGGCGGTGGGAGCAGATTCAATAGTAACTTTCAAAAGTGGAATTGGAGAAATACTTGAAGGGGAAAATGTGCTGGGCTGTGGGGAAAGAGCGGGGGTGGGTGGGACTAATTGGAGAGCTCGTTCCAAGAGCTGGCACAGGCTCGACGGGCCAAACGGCCTCCTTCTGTGCGGGGTGATTCTGTGATTCTATGAATGCTGCTAATGACTGACACTAAATTCCTGCAGTGATTAAACCCTGCAGTACCAGGTTCCCCCCCTAAGGTGGCACATGCGATCCAGTGATTGTTCTGAGGTCCGTGCTCTCATCATTCAGTAATTTATCAGTTTGTTTAATTATGGATCCCCTCAGACTGAAGCTAAAGTGTGAAGTTCTGCCCTTCCCCTTGTGTCCCTGCACCGTGGGGCCTCGGCCCTTCCACTGCACCGTGGGGCCTCGGCACTTTCCCTGCACTGTGGGGCCTCAGCCCTTCCCCTGCACTGTGGGGCCTCAGCCCTTCCACTGCACCGTGGGGCCTCGGCCCTTTCCCTGCACCGTGGGGCCTCGGCCCTTCCCCTGCACTGTGGGGCCTCAGCCCTTCCCCTGCACTGTGGGGCCTCAGCCCTTCCCCTGCACTGTGGGGCCTCAGCCCTTCCCCTGCACTGTGGGGCCTCAGCCCTTCCCCTGCACTGTGGGGCCTCAGCCCTTCCCCTGCACTGTGGGGCCTCAGCCCTTCCCCTGCACTGTGGGGCCTCAGCCCTTCCCCTGCACTGTGGGGCCTCAGCCCTTCCCCTGCACTGTGGGGCCTCAGCCCTTCCCCTGAACCGTGGGGCCTCGGCACTTCCCCTGCATCGTGGGGCCTCGGCCCTTCCCCTGCACTGTGGGGCCTCAGCCCTTCCCCTGAACCGTGGGGCCTCGGCACTTCCCCTGCATCGTGGGGCCTCGGCCCTTCCCCTGAACCGTGGGGCCTCGGCACTTCCCCTGCATCGTGGGGCCTCGGCCATTCCCCTGCACCGTGGGGCCTCGGCCCTTTCCCTGGTCTCCTGCACCGTGGGGCTTCGGCCCTACCACTGGTGTCCCGCACCGTGGAGCCTCGGCCCTTCCCCTGGTGTCCCTGCACCGTGGGGCCTCGGCCCTTCCCCTGGTGTCCCTGCACCGTGGGGCTTCGGCCCTTCCACTGGTGTCCCTGCACCGTGGGGCCTCGGCCCTTCCCCTGGTGTCCCCGCACCGTGGGGCTTCGGCCCTTCCACTGGTGTCCCTGCACCGTGGGGCCTCGGCCCTTCCCCTGCACCGTGGGTCCTCGGCTCTTGCCCTGCACCGTGGGGCCTCGGCCCTTCCCCTGGTGTCCCTGCACCGTGGGGCCTCGGCCCTTCCCCTGCATCGTGGGTCCTCAGTCCTTCCCCTGCATCGTGGGTCCTCAGTCCTTCCCCTGCACCGTGGGGCTTCGGCCCTTTCCCTGGTGTCCTGCACCGTGGGGCATCGGCCCTTCCCCTGGTGTCCCTGCACCGTGAGGCCTCGGCCCTTCCCCTGGTGTCCTGCACCGTGGGGCCTCGGCCCTTCCCCTGGTGTCCCTGCACCGTGGGGCCTCGGCCCTTCCACTGGTGTCCTGCACCGTGGGGCCTCGGCCCTTCCCCTGGTATCCCTGCACCGTGAGGCCTCGGCCCTTCCCCTGGTGTCCTGCACCGTGGGGCCTCGGCCCTTCCCCTGGTATCCCTGCACCGGGGGACCTCGGCCCTTCCCCTGGTGTCCTGCACCGTGGGGCCTCGGCCCTTCCCCTGGTGTCCCTGCACCGTGGGGCCTCGGCCCTTCCCCTGGTGTCCCTGCACTGTGGGGCCTCGGCATTTCCCCTGATGTCATGCACCGTGGGGCCTCGGCCCTTCCCCTGGTGTCCCTGTACCATGGGGCCTCGGCCCTTCCCCTGGTGTCCCTGTACCATGGGGCCTCGGCCCTTCCCCTGGCGTCCCCGCACCGTTAGGCATCGGCCCTTCCCCTGCACCGTGGGGCCTCGGACCTTCCCCTGCACCGTGGGGCCTCGGCCCTTCCCCTGCACCATGGGGCCTCGGTCATTCCCCTGCACCGTGGGGACTGGGCCCTTCCCCTGCACCGTGGGGCCTCGGCCCTTCCTCTGGTGTCCTGCACCGTGGGGCCTCGGCCCTTCCCCTGGTGTCCCTGCACCGTGGAGCCTCGGCCCTTTCCCTGGTCTCCTGCGCCGTGGGGCTTCGGCCCTTCCCCTGGTGTCCTGCACCATGGAGCCTTGGCCCTTCCCCTGGTGTCCCTGCACCGTGGGGCCTCGGCCCTTCCCCTGGTGTCCCGCACCGGGGGGCCTCGGCCCATCCCCTGGTGTCCCTGCACCGTGGGGCCTCGGCCCTTCCCCTGCCTCGTGGGGCCTCGTCATTTCCCCTGATGTCCTGCACCATGGGGCCTCGGCCCTTCCCCTGCACCGTGGGGCCTCGGCCCTTCCCCTGCACCGTGCGGCCTCGGCCCTTCCCCTGGTGCCCCGCACCGTGGGGCCTTGGCCCTTCCTCTGGTGTCCTGCACCGTGGAGCCTTGGCCCTTCCTCTGGTGTCCTGCACCGTGGAGCCTCGGCCCTTCCCCTGGTGTCCCTGCACCGTGGGGCCTCGGCATTTCCCCTGGTGTCCCTGCACCATGGGTCCTCGGCCCTTGCCCTGCACCGTGGGGCCTCGGCCCTTGCCCTGCACCGTGGGGCCTCGACCCTTCCTCTGGTGTCCTGCACCGTGGGGCCTCGACCCTTCCTCTGGTGTCCTGCACCGTGGGGCCTCGGCCCTTCCCCTGTGTCCCTGCACCGTGGAGCCTCGTCTCTTCCCCTGGTGTCCCTGCACCGTGGAGCCTCGTCTCTTCCCCTGGTGTCCCTGCACCGTGGGGCCTCGGCCCTTCCCCTGGTGTCCCTGCACCTTGGGGCCTCGGCCTTTCCCCTGCTGTCCCTGCACCGTGGGGCCTCGGCACTTCCCCTGGTGTCCCTGCACCTTGGGGCCTCGGCCTTTCCCCTGGTGTCCCCGCATCGTGGGGCCTCGGCCCTGCCCCTGCACCGTGGGTCCTCGGTCCTTCCCCTGCACCGTGGGGCCTCGGCCCTTCCCCTGCACTGTGGGGCTTCGGCCCTTTCCCTGGTGTCCTGCACCGTGGGGCCTCGGCCCTTCCACTGGTGTCCTGCACCGTGAGGCCTCGGCCCTTCCCCTGGTGTCCTGCACCGTGGGGCCTCGGCCCTTCCACTGGTGTCCTGCACCGTGAGGCCTCGGCCCTTCCCCTGGTGTCCCTGCACCATGGGGCCTCGTCCCTTCCCCTGGTGTCCCTGCACCGTGGGGCCTCGGCCCTTCCCCTGGTGTCCCCGCACCGTGGGGCCTCGGCCCTTCCCCTGGTGTCCCTGCACCGTGGGGCCTCGGTCCTTCCCCTGGTGTCCCTGCACCGTGGGGCCTCGGCCCTTCCCCTGGTGTCCCTGCACCGTGGGGCCTCGGCCCTCCCCCTGGTATTCCTGCACCGTGGGGCCTCAGCCCTTCCCCTGGTATTCCTGCACCGTGGGGCCTCGGCCCTTCCCCTGGTGTCCCTGCACCGTGGGGCCTCAGCCCTTCCCCTGGTGTCCTGCACCGTGGGGCCTCAGCCCTTCCCCTGGTGTCCTGCACCGTGGGGCCTCAGCCCTTCCCCTGGTGTCCTGCACCGTGGGGCCTCAGCCCTTCCCCTGGTGTCCTGCACCGTGGGGCCTCAGCCCTTCCCCTGGTGTCCTGCACCGTGGGGCCTCGTCCCTTCCCCTGGTGTCCCTGCACCGTGGGGCCTCGGCCCTTCCCCTGGTGTCTCTGCACTGTGGGGCCTCGGCCCTTCCCCTGGTGTCCTGCACCGTGGGGCCTCGGCCCTTCCCCTGGTGTCTCTGCACTGTGGGGCCTCGACCCTTCCCCTGGTGTCCCTGCACCGTGGGGGCTCGGCCCTTCCCCTGGTGTCCCTGCACCGTGGGGCCTCGGCCCTTCCCCTGGTGTCCCTGCACCGTGGGGCCTCGGCCCTTCCCCTGGTGTCCCTGCACCGTGGGGCCTCGACACTTCCCCTGGTGTCCCTGCACCGTGGGGCCTCGGCCCTTCCCCTGGTGTCCCTGCACCGTGGGGCCTCGGCCCTTCCCCTGGTGTCCCTGCACCGTGGGGCCTCGGCCCTTCCCCTGGTGTCCCTGCACCGTGGGGCCTCGACCCTTCCCCTGGTGTCCCTGCACCGTGGGGCCTCGACACTTCCCCTGGTGTCCCTGCACCGTGGGGCCTCGGCATTTCCCCTGATGTCCTGCACCGTGGGCCTCGGCCCTTCCCCTGGTGTCCTGCACCGTGGGGCCTCGACCCTTCCCCTGGTGTCCCTGCACCGTGGGGCCTCGACCCTTCCCCTGATGTCCCTGTACCGTGGGGCCTCAGCCCTTCCCCTGCACCGTGGGGGCCTCGGCATTTCCCCTGGCGTCCCCGCACCGTGGGGCATCGGTTCTTCCCCTGCACCATGGGGCCTCGGACCTTCCCCTGCACCGTGGGGCCTCGGCCCTTCCCCTGGTGTCCCACACCGTGGGACCTCGCCCCATCCCCTGGTGTCCCTGCACCGTGGGGCCTCAGCCCTTCCCCTGGTGTCCCTGCACCGTGGGGCCTCGGCCCTTCCCCTGGTGTCCCTGCACCGTGGAGCCTCAGCCCTTCCCCTGGTGTCCCTGCACCGTGGGGCCTCGGCCCTTCCCCTGGTGTCCCTGCACCGTGGGGCCTCGGCCCTTCCCCTGCACCGTGGGGCCTCGGACCTTCCCCTGCACCGTGGGGCCTCGGACCTTCCCCTGCACCGTGGGGCCTCGGCCATTCCCCTGCACCCTGGGGACTGGGCCCTTCCCCTGCACCGTGGGGCCTTGGCCCTTCCTCTGGTGTCCTGCACCGTGGGGCCTCGGCCCTTCCCCTGGTGTCCCTGCACCGTGGAGCCTCGGCTCTTTCCCTGGTATCCTGCACCGTGGGGCCTCGGCCCTTCCCCTGCGCCGGGAGGCCTCGGCCCTTCCCCTGGTGTCCTGCACCGTGGGGCCTCGGCCCTTCCCCTGCTGTCCCTGCACCGTTGGGCTCGGCCCTTCCCCTGGTGTCCCTGCACCGTGGGGCCTCGGCCCTTCCCCTGGTGTCCCTGCACCGTGGGGCCTCGGCCCTTCCCCTGCTGTCCCTGCACCGTGGGGCCTCGGCCCTTCCCCTGGTGTCCCTGCACCGTGGGGCCTCGACCCTTCCCCTGGTGTCCTGCACCGTGGGGCCTCGACCCTTCCCCTGGTGTCCTGAACCCTGGGGCCTCGGCCCTTCCCCTGGTGTCCCAGCACCGGGAGGCCTCGGCCCTTCCCCTGGTGTCCCAGCACCGTGGGGCTTCGGCGCTTCCCCTGGTGTCCTGCACCGTGGGGCCTCGGACCTTCCCCTGCACCGTGGGGCCTCGGCCCTTCCCCTGGTGTCCCTGCACTGTGGGGCCTCGGCCCTTCCCCTGGTGACCCTGCACCGTGGGGCCTCGGCCCTTCCCCTGGTGTCCCTGCACCGTGGGGCCTCGGCCCTTCCCCTGCGCCGAGGGGCCTCGGCCATTCCCCTGCACCGTGGGGACTGGGCCCTTCCCCTGCACCGTGGGGCCACGGTCCTTCCTCTGGTGTCCTGCAACGTGAGGTCTCGGCCCTTCCCCTGGTGTCCCTGCACCGTGGAGCCTCGGCCCTTTCACTGGTCTCCTGCACCGTGGGGCTTCGGCCATTCCCCTGGTGTCCTGCACCTTGGAGCCTCGGCCCTTCCCCTGGTGTCCCTGCACTGTGGGGCCTCGGCCCGTCCCCTGGTGTCCCTGCACCGTGGGGCCTCGGCCCGTCCCCTGGTGTCCCTGCACCGTGGGGCCTCGGCCCTTCCCCTGCGCCGAGGGGCCTCGGCCATTCCCCTGCACCGTGGGGACTGGGCCCTTCCCCTGCACCGAGGGGCCTCGGCCATTCCCCTGCACCGTGGGGACTGGGCCCTTCCCCTGCACCGTGGGGCCACGGTCCTTCCTCTGGTGTCCCTGCACCTTGGAGCCTCGGCCCTTCCCCTGGTGTCCCTGCACCGTGGGGCCTTGGCCCTTCCCCTGGTGTCCCAGCACCGTGGGGCCTCGTCCCTTCCCCTGGTGTCCTGCACCGTGGGGCTTCGGCCCTTCCCCTGGTGTCCTGCACTGCACGGCCTCGGCCCTTCCCCTGGTGCCCTGCACCGTGGGACCTCGTCCCTTCCCTTCGTGTCCTGCACCGTGTGGCCTTGGCCCTTCCCCTGGTGTCCTGCACCGTGGGGCTTCGGCCCTTCCCCTGGTGTCCTGCACCATGGAGCCTTGGCCCTTCCCCTGGAGTCCCTGCACCGTGGGGCCTCGGCCCTTCCCCTGGAGTCCCTGCACCGTGGGGCCTCGGCCCTTCCCCTGGTGTCCCGCACCGTGGGGCCTCGGCCCATCCCCTGGTGTCCCTGCACCATGGGGCCTCGGCCCTTCCCCTGGTGTCCCCGCACCGTGGGGCCTCGGCCCATCCCCTGGTGTCCCTGCACCATGGGGCCCCGGCCCTTCCCCTGCCCCGTGGGGCTTCGGCCCTTCCCCTGGTATCCTGCACCGTCGAGCCTCGGCCCTTCCCCTGGTGTCCTGCACCGTGGGGCCTCGGCCCTTCCCCTGGTGTCCCTGCACCGTGCGGCCTCGGCCCTTCCCCTGGTGTCCTGCACCGTGGGGCCTCGGCCCTTCCCCTGGTGTCCCTGCACCGTGTGGCCTCGGCCCTTCCCCTGGTGACCCTGCATCGTGGAGCCTCGGCCCTTCCCCTGGTGTCCCTGCACCGTGGGGCCTCGGCCCTTCCCCTGCACCATGGGTCCTCGGCCCTTGCCCTGCACCGTGGGGCCTTGGCCCTTCCTCTGGTGTCCTGCACCGTGGGGCCTCGGCCCTTCCCCTGGTGCCCCTGCACCGTGGGGCCTCGGCCCTTCCCCTGGTGTCCCGCACCGTGGGGCCTCGGCCCTACCCCTGGTGTCCCTGCACCGTGGGGCCTCGGCCCTTCCCCTGGTGTCCCGCACCGTGGGGCCCGCGGCCATTCCGTGGTGTCCCTGCACCATGGGGCCTCGGCCCTTCCCCTGCACCGTGGGGCCTCGGCCCTTCCCCTGGTGTCCTGCAACGTGGGGCCTCGGCCCTTCCCCTGGTGTCCTGCACCGTGGGGCCTCGGCCCTTCTCCTGGTGTACTGCACCGTGGAGCCTCGGCATTTCCCTGGTGTCCCTGCACCGTGGGGCCTCGGCCCTTCTCCTGGTGTCCTGCACTGTGGGGCCTTGGCCCTTGTGGTAAACCACTGTTATACCTGCCTGTATGAGTGTTTGTATTCCACTGTGTACATGTCTGTACATGCCTCGGCTGACTCCTCCCACGAGTCCAGGTATAAAGGTGACTGCTCCACAGTCCCTCTGTATTCTGGACTGGTCGACCACTCGAGGCACACCTTCATTCTCTTGTTAATAAAAGCCTGTTAGTTACTCGCTTAACCTCAGTCTTTTGAGTAATTGATAGCGCATCAGCCCTTCCCCTGGTGTCCCTGCACCGTGGGGCCTCGGCCCTTCCCCTGGTATCGCTGCACCGTGGGGCCTTGGCCCTTCCTCTGGTGTCCTGCACTGTGGGGCCTCGGCCCTTCCCCTGGTGTCCTGCACCATGGGGCCTCGTTCCTTCCCCTGGTGTCCCTGCACTGTGGGGCCGCGGCCCTTCCCCTGGTGTCCTGCACCGTGGGGCCTCGGCCCTTCCCTTGGTGTCCTTGCACCGTGGGGCCTCGGCCCTTCCCCTGGTATCCCTGCACCGTGAGGCCTCGGCTCTTCCCCTGGTATCCCTGCACCGTGGGGCTGCGGCCCTTTCCCTGGTCTCCTGCACCGTGGGGCCTCGGCCCTTCCGCTGGAGTCCCTGCACCGTGAGGCCTCGGCCCTTCCCCTGGTGTCCCTGCACCGTGGGGCCGCGGCCCTTCCCCTGGTGTCCCCGCACCGTGGGGCCTCGACCCTTACCCTGCACCGTGGGGCCTCGGCCCTTCCCCTGGTGTCCCGCACCGTGGGGCTTCGGCCCTTCCCCTGGTGTCCCTGCACCGTGGGGCCTCGGCCCTTCCCCTGGTGTCCCGCACCGTGGGGCCTCGGCCCATCCCCTGGTGTCCCTGCACCATGGGGCCTCGGCCCTTCCCCTGGTGTCCCCGCACCGTGGGGCCTCGGCCCATCCCCTGGTGTCCCTGCACCATGGGGCCCCGGCCCTTCCCCTGCCCCGTGGGGCTTCGGCCCTTCCCCTGGTATCCTGCACCGTCGAGCCTCGGCCCTTCCCCTGGTGTCCTGCACCGTGGGGCCTCGGCCCTTGCCCTGCACCGTGGGGCCTTGGCCCTTCCTCTGGTGTCCTGCACCGTGGGGCCTCGGCCCTTCCCCTGGTGCCCCTGCACCGTGGGGCCTCGGCCCTTCCCCTGGTGTCCCGCACCGTGGGGCCTCGGCCCTTCCCCTGGTGTCCCTGCACCGTGGGGCCTCGGCCCTTCCCCTGGTGTCCCGCACCGTGGGGCCCGCGGCCATTCCGTGGTGTCCCTGCACCATGGGGCCTCGGCCCTTCCCCTGCACCGTGGGGCCTCGGCCCTTCCCCTGGTGTCCTGCAACGTGGGGCCTCGGCCCTTCCCCTGGTGTCCTGCACCGTGGGGCCTCGGCCCTTCTCCTGGTGTACTGCACCGTGGAGCCTCGGCATTTCCCTGGTGTCCCTGCACCGTGGAGCCTCGGCCCTTCTCCTGGTGTCCTGCACTGTGGGGCCTTGGCCCTTGTGGTAAACCACTGTTATACCTGCCTGTATGAGTGTTTGTATTCCACTGTGTACATGTCTGTACATGCCTCGGCTGACTCCTCCCACGAGTCCAGGTATAAAGGTGACTGCTCCACAGTCCCTCTGTATTCTGGACTGGTCGACCACTCGAGGCACACCTTCATTCTCTTGTTAATAAAAGCCTGTTAGTTACTCGCTTAACCTCAGTCTTTTGAGTAATTGATAGCGCATCAGCCCTTCCCCTGGTGTCCCTGCACCGTGGGGCCTCGGCCCTTCCCCTGGTATCGCTGCACCGTGGGGCCTTGGCCCTTCCTCTGGTGTCCTGCACTGTGGGGCCTCGGCCCTTCCCCTGGTGTCCTGCACCATGGGGCCTCGTTCCTTCCCCTGGTGTCCCTGCACTGTGGGGCCGCGGCCCTTCCCCTGGTGTCCTGCACCGTGGGGCCTCGGCCCTTCCCTTGGTGTCCTTGCACCGTGGGGCCTCGGCCCTTCCCCTGGTATCCCTGCACCGTGAGGCCTCGGCTCTTCCCCTGGTGTCCCTGCACCGTGGGGCTGCGGCCCTTTCCCTGGTCTCCTGCACCGTGGGGCCTCGGCCCTTCCGCTGGAGTCCCTGCACCGTGAGGCCTCGGCCCTTCCCCTGGTGTCCCTGCACCGTGGGGCCGCGGCCCTTCCCCTGGTGTCCCCGCACCGTGGGGCCTCGACCCTTCCCCTGCACCGTGGGGCCTCGGCCCTTCCCCTGGTGTCCCGCACCGTGGGGCTTCGGCCCTTCCCCTGGTGTCCCTGCACCGTGGGGCCTCGGCCCTTCCCCTGGTGTCCTGCACCGTGGGGCCTCGGCCCTTCCCCTGGTGTCCCTGCACCGTGGGGCCTCGTCCCTTCCCTTCGTGTCCTGCACCGTGT
The DNA here is from genome assembly GCF_052327205.1 of Somniosus microcephalus. Classification (NCBI taxonomy): domain Eukaryota; kingdom Metazoa; phylum Chordata; class Chondrichthyes; order Squaliformes; family Somniosidae; genus Somniosus; species Somniosus microcephalus. The sequence goes on along the minus strand of NW_028225185.1, from coordinate 25,319,693 downwards.
GGCCTCGGCCCTTCCCTTGGTGTCCCTGCACCGTGGGGCCTCGGCCCTTCCCCTGGTGTCCCTGCACCGTGGGGCCTCGGCCCTTCCCCTGGTGTCCTGCACCGTGGGGCCTCGTCCCTTCCCTTCGTGACCTGCACCGTGTGGCCTCGGCCCTTCCCTTGGTGTCCCTGCACCTTGGGGCCTCGGCCTTTCCTCTGGTGTCCCTGCACCTTGGGGCCTCGGCCTTTCCTCTGGTGTCCCTGCACCTTGGGGCCTCGGCCTTTCCTCTGGTGTCCCTGCACCTTGGGGCCTCGGCCTTTCCTCTGGTGTCCCTGCACCTTGGGGCCTCGGCCTTTCCTCTGGTGTCCCTGCACCTTGGGGCCTCGGCCCTTCCCCTGCACCGTGGGGCCTCGGCCTTTCCTCTGGTGTCCCTGCACTGTGCGGCGTCGGCCCTTCCTCTGGTGTCCTGCACTGTGGGGCTTCGGCCCTTCCCCTGGTGTCCTGCACCGTGGAGCCTCGGCCCTTCCCCTGGTGTCCCTGCACTGTGGGGCCTCGGCCCTTCCTCTGGTGTCCTGCACCGTGGGGCCTCGGCCCTTCCCCTGCACTGTGGGGCCTCGGCCCTTCCCCTGGTGCCCTGCACCGTGGAGCCTCGGCCCTTCCCCTGGTGTCCCTGCACCGTGGGGCCTCGGCCCTTCCCCTGGTGTCCTGCACCGTGGAGCCTCGGCCCTTCCCCTGGTGTCCTGCCCCCTGGGGCCTCGGCCCTTCCCCTGGCGTCCCCGCACCGTGGGGCCTCGGCCCTTCCTCTGGTGTCCTGCACCGTGGGGCTTCGGCCCTTCCCCTGGTGTCCTGCACCGTGGAGCCTCGGCCCTTCCCCCTGTGTCCCTGCACCTTGGGGCCTCGGCCCTTCCCCTTGTGTCCCTGCACTGTGGGGCCTCGGCCCTTCCCTTGATGTCCTGCACCGTGGGACCTCGGCCCTTCCCCTGGTGTCCTGCACCGTGGGGCCTCGGCCCTTCCCCTGCACCGTGGGCCCTCGGCTCTTCCCCTGGTGTCCCTGCACCGTGGGGCCTCGGCCCTTCCCCTGCACCGTGTGTCCTCGGCCCTTCCCCTGGTTTCTTGTACCTCGGGGCATCGGCCCTTCCCCTGCACCGTGGGGCCTCGGCCCTTCCCCTGCACCGTGGGGCATCGGCCCTTCCCCTGCACTGTGGAGCCTCGGTCCGTCCCCTGGTCTCCTGCACCGTGGGGCCTCGGCCCTTCCCCTGGTGTCCCTGCACCGTGGGGCCTCGGCCCTTCCCCTGGTGTCCCTGCACCGTGGGGCCTCGGCCCTTCCCCTGGTGTCCCTGCACCGTGGGGCCTCGGCACTTCCCCTGGTGTCCCGCACCGTGGGGCCTCGGCCCTTCCCCTGGTGTCCCTGCACCGTGGGGCCTCGGCCCTTCCCCTGGTGTCCTGCACCGTGGAGCCTCGGCCCTTCCCCCTGTGTCCCTGCACCGTGGGGCCTCGGCCCTTCCCCTGCACCGTGTGTCCTCGGCCCTTCCCCTGGTTTCTTGTACCTCGGGGCATCGGCCCTTCCCCTGCACCGTGGGGCCTCGGCCCTTCCCCTGCACCGTGGGGCCTCGGCCCTTCCCCTGCACCGTGGGGCCTCGGCCCTTCCCCTGGTGTCCCTGCACCGTGGGGCCTCGGCCCTTCCCCTGGTGTCCCTGCACCGTGGGGCCTCGGCCCTTCCCCTGGTGTCCCTGCACCGTGGGGCCTCGGCCCTTCCCCTGGTGTCCCGCACCGTGGGGCCTCGGCCCTTCCCCTGGTGTCCCTGCACCGTGGGGCCTCGGCCCTTCCCCTGGTGTCCCGCACCGTGGGGCCCGCGGCCATTCCGTGGTGTCCCTGCACCATGGGGCCTCGGCCCTTCCCCTGCACCATGGGGCCTCGGCCCTTCCCCTGGTGTCCTGCAACGTGGGGCCTCGGCCCTTCCCCTGGTGTCCTGCACCGTGGGGCCTCGGCCCTTCTCCTGGTGTCCTGCAACGTGGGGCCTCGGCCCTTCCCCTGGTGTCCTGCACCGTGGGGCCTCGGCCCTTCCCCTGGTGTCCTGCACCGTGGGGCCCGCGGCCATTCCGTGGTGTCCCTGCACCATGGGGCCTCGGCCCTTCCCCTGCACCGTGGGGCCTCGGCCCTTCCCCTGGTGTCCTGCAACGTGGGGCCTCGGCCCTTCCCCTGGTGTCCTGCACCGTGGGGCCTCGGCCCTTCCCCTGGTGTCCTGCACCGTGGGGCCTCGGCCCTTCTCCTGGTGTACTGCACCGTGGAGCCTCGGCATTTCCCTGGTGTCCCTGCACCATGGGGCCTCGGCCCTTCTCCTGGTGTCCTGCACTGTGGGGCCTCGGCCCTTGTGGTAAACCACTGTTATACCTGCCTGTATGAGTGTTTGTATTCCACTGTGTACATGTCTGTACATGCCTCGGCTGACTCCTCCCACGAGTCCAGGTATAAAGGTGACTGCTCCACAGTCCCTCTGTATTCTGGACTGGTCGACCACTCGAGGCACACCTTCATTCTCTTGTTAATAAAAGCCTGTTAGTTACTCGCTTAACCTCAGTCTTTTGAGTAATTGATAGCACATCAATTTTATTAACAAGATTTTTTATAATGGAGAAGATCCTCACACCAGCATGCCAGGACTTAGACCATCGGGAGGCAGACGCATCCACCAAGTTTGCTCACTGGCTTACGTGCTGTGAAAAATTCCTGATCGCCTCCGTTGCAACGGTCAAATCGGATGAGGACAAACTGGATGTCCTGATCTCCAAAGTGAACCTCCGAGTGTACTCGGTCATCCAGGACGCGACCTCGTACACGGCTGCTCTCAAGCTCCTCAAGGACCAGTACACGCGCCCAGTGAACGAGGTGTACGCCAGGCACCTTCTGGGGAGTCGTAAACAACAACCTGGGGAATTGACCGAGGAATACCTTCAGGCACTGTCGGTGCTTGGCCGGGCCTGTGGTTGTAAGGATGTAAAGGCCGCCGTGTACACAGAGGAACTTATCCGGGACGCTTTTGTGGTGGGCCACAGGTCCAATTACACCCGACAGCGACTGTTGGAGCAGAGTGACCTCGACCTCAACAAGGCCTCTGAACTCGCACTATCATTGGACGCAGCCTACCGGGACATGGATGCCTACTCCTCTGCACCGTGGACGCCGCGGGGAACGACAGCCTGGGACACGGTAGGACCGTCTCATAGCGCCGTGCCACCCCAGCCACATCCCAGCAACGGCCCAACTAACGCAGCAGTGTCCCAAGGCCAGAAATGCTACTTCTGTGGCCAGGCCAAACACCCCAGAGCGCGCTGCCCGGCGAAAAATGCGATCTGCTCGGGCTGCGGGAAGAAGGGACACTACGCCAGCATCTGCAGGGCCAAAGCCACCCCGAACCCCAGCAGCGCCGCGTGTGGGCCGTGCGGGCCGTCATCTTGGGCCTCCCCAGCCATGTGCGAAGCACCAGAACAGCAGCCATTTTGGACGCCTCCAGCCACATGGGGATCATGGACGCCGCCATCTTGGACGCCGCCATCTTGGACGCCAGCCGCCATCTTGGCCCCCAACACCGCCTCATCTGATACCCGCAACGACACACCGACACCTACGCTGGCCTCCGTTACGCTGGACCAAGCGAGACCGCACCAACTGGCCCGGTCCACAATGGACATTAAGGTAAATGGTCACGAAACAATCTGCCTTTTTGACTCTGGGAGCACGGAGAGCTTCATCCACCCGACACGGTGCGGCATTGCTCTCTCCCAGTCCTGCCTGCGCACCAGCGGATTTCTATGGCCTCCGAGTTCCAGTCGGCGGACATTGGCGGCTACTGCGTGGTGACACTCTTAGTAGACGGGACTGTGTACGATAATTTTAAACTTCTGGTCCTCCCCCACCTCTGCGCTGCCGTCCTACTGGGGTTAGATTTCCAGTGCCACCTTAAAAGTGTTACGATGGCGTACGGTGGACCCCTCCCCCCACTCACAGTCCGCAGCCAGCAGCTTCCAAATTGCCCGCCGCGCACCAGGTGCAACCTCTCCACACTCAGAGTCACCCACCCCCCACTGTTTGCTAACCTCACCCCCGACTGTAAGCCCATCGTCACAAAGAGCAGGCAATACAGTGCCGGGGACAGGGTTTTCATTATAACCGAAGTGGAGCGGCTCCTGAAGGAGGGGATTATTGAGGGCAGCACCAGCCCCTGGCGAGCCCAGGTTGTGGTCGTTAAGACCGGCGAGAAGCAGCGCCTGGTCATCGACTACAGCCAGACAATAAATCGCTACACCCTGCTGGACGCTTACCCACTCCCCCGCATAGCTGATATGGTCAACCAGATCGCGCAGTACCGCGTCTTCTCGACCATTGACCTGAAATCAGCGTACCACCAGCTCCCTATTCGCCCTGAGGACCGCCAGTATACTGCCTTTGAGGCACACGGCCGTCTCTATCACTTCCTTAGGGTTCCCTTTGGCGTCACCAACGGGGTCTCCGTCTTCCAAAGGGAGATGGACCGGATGGTCGATCAAAATGCGTTGCAGGCCACTTTCCCATATCTGGACAATGTGACCATCTGCGGCCATGACTTGCAGGACCATGACGCAAACCTCGAAAAATTCCTCTGCACCGCCCAACTCCTGAACCTGACGTATAACAAGGAGAAGTGCATATTCCGCACAACCTGCCTCGCCATCCTTGGCTGTGTTGTGGAACACGGAGTCATCGGTCCCGACCCCGACCGGATGCGTCCCCTTATGGAACTCCCACTGCCCCACTGCCTCAAGGCTCTGAAGAGGTGCCTAGGGTTTTTCTCCTATTACGCCCAGTGGGTCCCCTACTATGCGGACAAGGCCCGTCCGCTGATCAAGTCCACCTCTTTTCCCTTGACGGCAGAGGCCCGCTTAGCCTTCCACCGTATCAAGGAGGACATTGCCAAAGCCACCATGCACGCAGTGGACGAATCCATCCCCTTCCAGGTGGAAAGCGACGTGTCCGACTTTGCCCTGGCCGCTACCCTTAATCAGGCGGGGAGACCCGTGGCCTTCTTTTCACGAACCCTCCAGGGCCCGGAGACCAGACACTCCGCTGTTGAGAAGGAGGCCCAGGCTATTGTGGAGGCTGTGCGTCATTGGAGGCACTACCTGGCCGGAAAACGATTTACCCTGCTCACTGACCAGCGTTCAGTTGCTTTTATGTTTAACAACAAGCAGAGGGGCAAAATCAAAAATGACAAGATCTTGAGGTGGAGAATCGAACTTTCCACCTACAATTACGAGATCTTGTACTGGCCCGGGAAGCTCAATGAACCCCCGGATGCTCTATCGCGTGGCACCTGCACCAGCGCGCAGATCGATAGACTGCGGGCCCTCCACAATGACCTCTGCCACCCGGGGGTCACCAGGTTCTTCCACTTCATCAAGGCCCGCAACCTGCCTTACTCTATTGAGTAGGTCAGGACCATAACCAGGAACTGCCAAGTCTGCGCTGAGTGCAAACCGCACTTTTATAGACCAGACAGGGCCCACCTGATAAAAGCCACTCGCCCCTTCGAGCGCCTGAGCGTTGATTTTAAAGGGCCTCTCCCCTCCTCTGACCGCAATGTGTACTTCCTCAACATTATTGATAAGTACTCCCGTTTCCCGTTCGCCATCCCCTGCCCGGACATGACCAGTGCCACGGTCATTAAATGTCTAAACGACCTCTTCACCCTGTTCGGTTTCCCCAGCTATATCCATAGCAACCAGGGCTCATCGTTTATGAACGACGAACTCCGCCAGTACCTGCTCGCTAGGGGTATTGCCACAAGCAGGACCACCAGTTACAACCCCCGGGGGAACGGACAGGTGGAAAGAGAGAATGCGACAGTTTGGAAGGCCGCACTGCTAGCCTTAAAGTCTAGGGGCCTTCCGACCTCCCGCTGGCAGGATGTGCTCCCCGATGCGCTCCACTCTATTCGGTCACTGCTCTGCACTGCCACTAACGCCACCCCTCATGAGAAAATGTTTGTCTTCCCAAGGAAGTCCACATCGGGGACATCGCTACCGCCATGGCTGACGTCCCCAGGGCCGGTCCTACTGAGAAGACACGTGAGGACCCATAAAATGGACCCCCTGGTCGAGAGGGTCGACCTCCTCCACGCCAACCCCCAGTACGCTTACATTGCGTACCCAGACGGGCGGGAGGACACAGTCTCCATACGAGACCTCGCACCCTCGGGGGCCCCAGTAACCCACTACCCACTACCACCAGCCCCCACGATCCAATACCCAACCCCAGCAGACGGCACGCCTGGGCCCCGCGACCCACTCGACACCCACGAGGACTACACACCAGTGCCCCAGCCTACGCGGGACTCGACGCCGGAAGCTTCACTACCCCTGCCGTCGCCACGTCGATCACAGCGGCAGACAAGACCTCCGGAGAGACTCCAATACACAAACTTTTAATACACTTCACCCCGCCGGACTCATTTTTAAACAAGGGGTGAATGTGGTAAACCACTGTTATACCTGCCTGTATGAGTGTTTGTATTCCACTGTGTACATGTCTGTACATGCCTCGGCTGACTCCTCCCACGAGTCCAGGTATAAAGGTGACTGCTCCACAGTCCCTCTGTATTCTGGACTGGTCGACCACTCGAGGCACACCTTCATTCTCTTGTTAATAAAAGCCTGTTAGTTACTCGCTTAACCTCAGTCTTTTGAGTAATTGATAGCGCATCAGCCCTTCCCCTGGTGTCCCTGCACCGTGGGGCCTCGGCCCTTCCCCTGGTATCGCTGCACCGTGGGGCCTCGGCCCTTCCTCTGGTGTCCTGCACTGTGGGGCCTCGGCCATTCCCCTGGTGTCTTGCACCTTGGGGCCTCGGCCCTTCCCCTGGTGTCCTGCACCATGGGGCCTCGGCCCTTCCCCTGGTGTCCCTGCACTGTGGACCCGCGGCCCTTCCCCTGGTGTCCTGCACCGTGGGGCCTCGGCCCTTCCCTTGGTGTCCTTGCACCGTGGGGCCTCGGCCCTTCCCCTGGTGTCCCTGCACCGTGGGGCCTCGGCCCTTCCCCTGGTGTCCCTGCACCATGGGGCCGCGGCCCTTCCCCTGGTGTCCCTGCACCGTGGGGACTCGGCCCTCCCCCTGGTGTCCCTGCACCATGGGGCCCTGGCCCTTCCCCTGGTGTCCTGCACCGTGGGGCCTCGGCCCTTCCCCTGGTGTCCCTGCACCGTGGGGCCTCGGCCCTTCCCCTGGTGTCCCTGCACCATGGGGCCTCGGCCCTTCCCCTGGTGTCCTGCACCGTGGGGCCTCGGCCCTTCTCCTGGTGTCCCTGCACCGTGGGACCTCAGCCCTTCCCCTGCACCGTGGGGTCGCGGCCCTTCCCCTGGTGTCCTGCACCATGGGGCCTCGGCCTTTCCACTGGTGTCCTGCACCGTGGGGTCGCGGCCCTTCCCCTGGTGTCCTGCACCGTGAGGCCTCGGCCCTTCCCCTGGTGTCCCCGCACCGTGGGGCTTCGGCCCTTCCCCTGGTGTCCCTGCACCGTGGGGCTTCGGCCCTTCCCCTGGTGTCCCCGCACCGTGGGGCTTCAGCCCTTCCCCTGGTGTCCCCGCACCGTGAGGCCTCGGCCCTTCCTCTGGTGTCCTGCACCGTGGGGCTTCGGCCCTTCCCCTGGTGTCCCTGCACCGTGGGGCTCGGCCCTTCCCCTGGTGTCCTGCACCGTGGGGCCTCGGCCCTTCCCTTGGTGTCCTGCACCGTGGGGCCTCGGCCCTTCACCTGGTGTCCTGCACCGTGGGGCCTCGGCCCTTCCCCTGCACCGTGGGGCCTCGGCCCTTCCCCTGGTGTCCCTGCGCCATGGGGCCTCGGCCCTTCCCCTGGTTTCCTGCACCGTGGGGCCTTGGCCCTTCCCCTGGTGTCCCTGCACCGTGGGGTCTCGGCCCTTCCCCTGGTGTCCCTGCACACTGGGGCTTCGGCCATTCCCCTAGTGTCCTGCACCGTGGGGCCTCAGCCCTTCCCCGGGTGTCCCTGCGCCGTGGAGCCTCGGCCCTTCCCCTGGTTTCCTGCACAGTGGGGCCTCGGCCCTTCCCCTGGTGTCCCTGCACCGTGGGGCCTCGGCCCTTCCCCTGGTGTCCCTGCACCGTGGGGCCTCGGCCCTTCCCCTGGTGTCCCTGCACCGTGGGGCCTCGGCCCTTCCCCTGGTGTCCCTGCACCGTGGGGCCTCGGCCCTTCCCCTGGTGTCCCTGCACCGTGGGGCCTCGGCCCTTCCCCTGCACCGTGGGGCCTCGGCCCTTCCCCTGGTGTCCCTGCACCGTGGGGCCTCGGCCCTTCCCCTGGTGTCCCTGCACCGTGGGGCCTCGGCCCTTCCCCTGGTGTCCCTGCACCGTGGGGCCTCGGCCCTTCCCCTGGTGTCCCTGCACCGTGGGGCCTCGGCCCTTCCCCTGGTGTCCTGCACCGTGGGGCCTCGGCCCTTCCCCTGCACCGTGGGGCCTCGGCCCTTCCCCTGGTGTCCCTGCACCGTGGAGCCTCGGCCCTTTCCCTGGTCTCCTGCACCGTGGGGCTTCGGCCCTTCCCCTGGTGTCCCTGCACCGTGGGGCCTCGGCCCTTCCCCTAGTGTCCTGCACCGTGGAGCCTCGGCCCTTCCCCTGGTGTCCCTGCACCGTGGGGCCTCGGCCCTTCCCCTGGTGTCCCTGCACCGTGGGGCCTCGGCCCTTCCCCTGAACCGTGGGGCCTCGGCCCTTCCCCTGCACCGTGGGGCATCGGCCCTTCCCCTGCACCGTGGGGCCTCGGCCCTTCCCCTGAACCGTGGGGCCTCAGCCCTTCCCCTGCACCGTGTGGACTGGGCCATTCCCCTGCACCGTGGGGCCTCGGCCCTTCCTCTGGTGTCCTGCACCGTGTGGCCTCGGCCCTTCCCCTGGTGTCCCTGCACCGTGGAGCTTCGGCCCTTCCCCTGGTGTCCCTGCACCGTGGAGCCTCGGCTCTTTCCCTGATCTCCTGCACCATGGGGCTTCGGCCCTTCCCCTGGTGTCCTGCACCGTGGTCGCCCCACCCCCTGGTGTCCCTGCACCGTGGGGCCTCGGCCCTTCCCCTGGTGTCCCTGCACCGTGGGGCCTCGGCCTTTCCCCTGGTGTCCTGCACCGTGGAGCCTCGGCCCTTCCCCTGGTGTCCCTGCACCGTGGGGCCTCGGCCTTTCCCCTGGTGTCCTGCACCGTGGAGCCTCGGCCCTTCCCCTGGTGTCCTGCACCGTGGAGCCTCGGCCCTTCCCCTGGTGTCCCTGCACCATGGGGCCTCGGCCCTTCCCCTGCACCGTGGGGCCTCGTCATTTCCCCTGATGTCCTGCACCGTGGGGCCGCGGCCCTTCCCCTGGTGTCCCTGCACCATGGGGCCTCGGCCCTTCCCCTGCACCGTGGGGCCGCGGCCCTTCCCCTGGTGTCCTCCACCGTGGGGCCTCGGCCTTTCCCCTGGTGTCCTGCACCGTGGGGCCTCGGCCTTTCCCCTGGTGTCCCTGCACCGTGGGGCCTCGGCCCTTCCCCTGCACCGTGGGTCCTCGGCCCTTCCCCTGCACCGCGGGGCCTCGGCCCTTCCTCTGGTGTCCTGCACCGTGGGGCCTCGGCCCTTCCCCTGGTGTCCTGCACTGTGGGACCTCGGCCCTTCCCCTGGTGTCCCTGCACCGTGGGGCCTCGGCCCTTCCCCTGCACCGTGGGGCCTCGGCCCTTCCTCTGGTGTCCTGCACCGTGGGACCTCGGCCCTTCCCCTGGTGTCCCTGCACCGTGGGGCCTCGGCCCTTCCCCTGCACCGTGGGGCCTCGGCCCTTCCCCTGGTGTCCTGCACCGTGGGGCCTCGGCCTTTCCCCTGGTGTCCTGCACCGTGGGGCCTCGGCCCTTCCCCCGGTGTCCCTGCACCGTGGGGCCTCGGCCCTTCCCCCGGTGTCCCTGCACCGTGGGGCCTCGGCCCTTCCCTTGGTGTCCCTGCACCGTGGGGCCTCGGCCCTTCCCCTGCACCGTGTGGCCTCGGCCCTTCCCCTGGTGTCCTGCACCGTGGGGCCTTTGCCTTTCCCCTGGTGTCCTGCACCGTGGGGCCTCCCCTGGTGTGACTCCTGCACTCCAGGTTGTGTTAAACTCCCAGACATTAATCTTGCGGTAATTTCAGATTTGGCTGGGGCTAGTGTCCTGCCACCGTCGGGAGTTCAGGTAATTCCCCTACCATCTCCCAGCTCTTCTGAGTTTGGGTTGGAATTCTTTTTTTCCCTAAAACTTACTGACTGATCATCATTTAAAAAAAGACATAAAAGTTGGGAAATATCTTGAGGACTCAGTCAGACCCGAGGGAGCCAAGATTTCATAGAATCACAGACTGATACAGCACGGAACGAGGCTATTCGGCCCATCGTGCCTGTGCCGGCTCTTTGAACGAGCTCTCCAATTAGTCCCACTCCCCCCTGCTCTTTCCCCACAGCCCGGCACATTTTTCCTTTTCAAGTCTGTTGGTGAGTGTGTGTCGGTGTGAATGTGAG
>NW_028225185.1:25204212-25306712 GCF_052327205.1 Somniosus microcephalus | reverse complement strand
TGTGTGAGAGTGTGAGTGTGTGTATGCAAGTGTGAGTGTGCAAGTGTGTGAATATGTGTTTCTGAGCGTGAGTGTGCGTGTGTGAGTGTGTGTGTAAGTGTGAGTGTGTGTATGTGTGTGTAAGTGTGTATGTGTGTAGTGAGTGTGTGTGGGTGTGTGTGAATGTGTGTGTAAGTATCAGTGTGTAAGTGTGAGTGAGTGTGTGTTTCTGAAAGTTTGCGTGTGTGTATGTGTGTGTGCATGTGTGTGAGTGTGAATGTGTGTGAGTGAGTTTGTGGGTAAATGTGTGTGTCTGAGTGTGTGCGCATGTTAGTGTGTTTGTGTAAGTCTGTGTGTGTGAGTGTGCGTGTGTGTGAGAGTGTGTGTGTGTGTGAGTGTGGGCCCCTGTACAGAGGATCGTACTGTGGAGTGAGCTGGGCCTCTGTACAGAGGGTCGTACTCTGGGGGAGCTGGGCCCCTGTACAGAGGATCATACTGTGGGCGAGCTGGGCCTCTGTACAGAGGGTCGTACTGTGGAGTGAGCTGGGCTTCTGTACAGAGGACCGTACTGTGGAGTGAGCTGGGCCTCTGTACAGAGGGCCGTACTGTGGAGTGAGCTGGGCCTCTGTACAGAGGATCGTACTGTGGGTGAGCTGGGCCTCTGTACAGAGGGTCGTACTGTGGGGTGAGCTGGGCCTCTGTACAGAGGATCGTACTGTGGGTGAGCTGGGCCTCTGTACAGAGAATCGTACTGTGGAGTGAGCTGGGCCTCTGTACAGAGGATCGTACTGTGGGTGAGCTGGGTTTCTGTACAGAGAATCGTACTGTGGGTGAGCTGGGTCTCTGTACAGAGGGTCGTACTGTGGGGTGAGCTGGGCCTCTGTACAGAGGGTCGTACTTGTAGTGTATGTACCCGTCTACCTTTAAGAGAACTATTGTATGTAACCGTTTACCTTTAAGAGAACTATTTTAGGTGTGGCACTACTTTGTTTGGCTTCTGTATACGGTAATACCGACGGTGACCACACCAGTATATAAGTGTTGTGCCAGGAGTTATTGGGCAGATTCGCCCTGACCTTCGAATAGTAAAGTCCTGTTTTAAGTTACTCTTGGAGTCTGTGTATTAATTAACTAAACAACCCACAGACTTTACAGTACTGTGGGGTGAGCTGGGCCCCTGTACAGAGTGTCGTACTCTGGGTGAGCTGGGCCTCTGTACAGAGGATCGTACTGTGGGTGAGCTGGGCCTCTGTACAGAGAATCGTACTGTGGAGTGAGCTGGGCCCCTGTACAGAGGGTCGTACTGTGGGTGAGCTGGGCCTCTGTACAGAGAATCGTACTGTGGAGTGAGCTGGGCCTCTGTACAGAGGATCGTACTGTGGGGAGAGCTGGGCCTCTGTACAGAGGGTCGTACTGTGGGGTGAGCTGGGCCTCTGTACAGAGTGTCGTACTCTGGGAGAGCTGGGCCTCTGTACAGAGGGTCGTACTGTGGGGTGAGCTGGGCCTCTGTACAGAGGGTCGTACTGTGGGGTGAGCTGGGCCTCTGTACAGAGTGTCGTACTCTGGGTGAGCTGGGCCTCTGTACAGAGGGTCGTACTGTGGAGTGAGCTGGGCCTCTGTACAGAGGGTCGTACTGTGGGGTGAGCTGGGCCTCTGTACAGAGTGTCGTACTCTGGGTGAGCTGGACCTCTGTACAGAGGGTCGTACTGTGGAGTGAGCTGGGCCTCTGTACAGAGGATCGTACTGTGGGGAGAGCTGGGCCTCTGTACAGAGGGTCGTACTGTGGGTGAGCTGGGCCTCTGTACAGAGAATCGTACTGTGGGTGAGCTGGGCCTCTGTACAGAGGATCGTACTGTGGGGAGAGCTGGGCCTCTGTACAGAGGGTCGTACTGTGGGGTGAGCTGGGCCTCTGTACAGAGGATCGCACTGTGGGTGAGCTGGGCCTCTGTACAGAGAATCGTACTGTGGGTGAGCTGGGCCTCTGTACAGAGGGTCGTACTGTGGGGTGAGCTGGGCCTCTGTACAGAGTGTCGTACTCTGGGTGAGCTGGGCCTCTGTACAGAGAATCGTACTGTGGGTGAGCTGGGCCACTGTACAGAGGGTCGTACTGTGGGGTGAGCTGGGCCTCTGTACAGAGGGTCGTACTGTGGGGTGAGCTGGGCCTCTGTACAAAGGGTCGTACTGTGGGTGAGCTGGGCCTCTGTACAGAGGGTCATACTGTGGGTGAGCTGGGCCTCTGTACAGAGGGTCGTACTGTGGGTGAGCTGGGCCTCTGTACAGAGGGTCGTACTGTGGGTGAGCTGGGCCTCTGTACAGAGGGTCGTACTGTGGGGAGAGCTGGGCCTCTGTACAGAGGATCATACTGTGGGCGAGCTGGGCCTCTGTACAGAGGATCGTACTGTGGGGTGAGCTGGGCCTCTGTACAGAGGATCGTACTGTGGAGTGAGCTGGGCCTCTGTACAGAGGATCGTACTGTGGGGAGAGCTGGGCCTCTGTACAGAGTGTCGTACTCTGGGTGAGCTGGGCCTCTGTACAGAGGGTCGTACTCTGGGTGAGCTGGGCCTCTGTACAGAGGGTCGTACTCTGGGGGAGCTGGGCCCCTGTACAGAGGATCGTACTGTGGGTGAGCTGGGCCTCTGTACAGAGGGTCGTACTGTGGGCGAGCTGTGCCTCTGTACAGAGGGTCGTACTGTGGAGTGAGCTGGGCCTCTGTACAGAGGGTCGTACTGTGGAGTGAGCTGGGCCTCTGTACAGAGGACCGTACTGTGGACTGAGCTGGGCCTCTGTACAGAGGGTCGTACTGTGGAGTGAGCTGGGCCCCTGTACAGAGGATCGTACTGTGGAGTGAGCTGGGCCTCTGTACAGAGGACCGTACTGTGGAGTGAGCTGGGCCTCTGTACAGAGGACCGTACTGCGGAGTGAGCTGGGCCTCTGTACAGAGGACCGTACTGTGGGGTGAGCTGGGCCTCTGTACAGAGGACCGTACTGTGGAGTGAGCTGGGCCTCTGTACAGAGGATCGTACTGTGGAGTGAGCTGGGCCTCTGTACAGAGGGTCGTACTGTGGGGTGAGCTGGGCCTCTGTACAGAGGACCGTACTGTGGAGTGAGCTGGGCCTCTGTACAGAGGATCGTACTGTGGAGTGAGCTGGGCCTCTGTACAGAGGACCGTACTGTGGGGTGAGCTGGGCCTCTGTACAGAGGATCGTACTGTGGGGTGAGCTGGGCCTCTGTACAGAGGGTCGTACTGTGGGGTGAGCTGGGCCTCTATACAGAGTGTCGTACTCTGGGTGAGCTGGGCCTCTGTACAGAGGATCGTACTGTGGGTGAGCTGGGCCTCTGTACAGAGAATCGTACTGTGGGTGAGCTGGGCCTCTGTACAGAGGGTCGTACTGTAGGGTGAGCTGGGCCTCTGTACAGAGGGTCGTACTGTTGGGTGAGCTGGGCCTCTGTACAAAGGGTCGTACTGTGGAGTGAGCTGGGCCTCTATACAGAGTGTCGTACTGTGGAGTGAGCTGGGCCCCTGTACAGTGGGTCGTACTGTGGAGTGAGCTGGGCCTCTGTACAGAGGGTCGTACTCTGGAGTGAGCTGGGCCTCTGTACAGAGGGTCGTACTGTGGGGTGAGCTGGGCCTCTGTACAGAGGGTCGTACTGTGGGGTGAGCTGGGACCCTGTACAGAGGATCGTACTGTGGAGTGAGCTGGGCCTCTGTACAGAGGACCCTACTGTGGAGTGAGCTGGGCCTCTGTACAGAGGATCGTACTGTGGAGTGAGCTGGGCCTCTGTACAGAGGATCGTACTGTGGGGAGAGCTGGGCCTCTGTACAGAGGATCGTACTGTGGGGTGAGCTGGGCCTCTGTACAGAGGGTCGTACTGTGGGGTGAGCTGGGCCTCTGTACAGAGGGTCATACTGTGGGGTGAGCTGGGCCTCTGTACAGAGGGTCGTACTGTGGGGTGAGCTGGGCCTCTGTACAGAGGGTCGTACTGTGGGTGAGCTGGGCCTCTGTACAGAGGGTCGTACTGTGGGTGAGCTGGGCCTCTGTACAGAGGGTCGTACTGTGGGTGAGCTGGGCCTCTGTACAGAGGATCGTACTGTGGGGTGAGCTGGGCCTCTGTACAGAGGGTCGTACTGTGGAGTGTGTTAGATCCGTGGTTCAGTGGATAAATAATTACACGGATGCTGTACATAAACAAATAACAGGTCTTTACTGGAGGAGGGTAATCTCTAGACTGGGGTACAGAGGCATGCGCACAGCTTATATACCGGTGTGGTCACTGCCGGTACTACAATATACAGGAGCTGTAAAAAGTAGTTCTGACTTAAAGCACATACACTACAATTCCTCCCTTTTTAGATTAATAATACCCCCTTAATATTCAAATAACAATTACATTTTTACATGTACATTCAATAACAAAAGTCCATTTTTAGATTCAGTCTTTGGGGCGGCTTCCTGACCCTTTCGGGATAGCGCCTTTCCGGAGGTTCTTGTTCTTGGTGCAGAGGCGATTCTGACCCCCTTTCATCGGGTAGTTCATCGGGTTCCACTGCTACTGGATCTGAAGTAGATACTACCGGTATGTCGGGTTCATCCCCAGGTACTCGAGACATGGGGTTGACGCATTCCTGTGATGCTAAGATCTGATCGACGTGGCATCTCACAATGTTCTCCCCGACATCCACTGTGTACATTAATGGCCCCTGCCTTGTACATATCGTTCCGGGTTGCCACTTCTCCGTTCGATAGTCACGGGCCAAGACTGGTTGCCCTACATTGAAGCTCCTTGTCGGCTTCTCGTTGATGTGCTGGAATTGTTTGTCCTCAACATTTCTTCGCACATTTGGTCTGAGCAAGTCCAGACGAGATCTCAACCTTCGGTTAAAGAACATCATGGCCGGGGTCTGGTTGGTAACTGCATGTGTCGCGTTTCGGTAGGCTAATAAGAAATTGTCCATCTTATGCTGTAGTGGAATTTCCTCGTCGCACATGGCCTTTATCGCCTTCTTAAAGGTTTGTACGAACCTCTCAGCCAATCCATTGGTGGCTGGATGATACGGGGCGGATGTGTAATGCCTTACCCCATTCCTTTTCATGAATTTTTGGAACTCGTCGGACACAAACTGTAGTGTATGTAACCGTCCACCTTTAAGAGAACTATTTTAGGTGTTGCACTACTTTATCTTGGCTGCTGTATACTGTAATACCGGGAGTGACCACACCGGTATATAAGTGCTGTGTAAGGATTTATTGGGCAGATTCGCCCTGACCTTCGAATAGTAAAGTCCTGTTAAAGTTACTCTTGTAGTCTGTGTATTAATTCACCATATAACCCACAGACTTTACAGTGGCGACGGGTTCGATCTTACCCTGCGGCAGCGACACACCCGAAGCAGTTAACGAGCGTCGAGAAGAGGCACCCGCCCTCGTCGTTCGGCTGAGAGAAGACTCGAGTCTGCAGAGCAAGGAAGAAGGAAGAATTCAGACACGAAGCCTTCCATCAGCAACAGGCTGTTATTGTCCCTTCTGCCACGGCGGTGAGTGAGCTGATCAGCCAAGAGAAGCAAGTCGGCCACGTTGACTGTGAGTAGGGGGAAAATAAAAAGAAACGGAGGATAAGGGCGGTGAACTCGACCACGGTCGGGGGGAAAGGAGCCAGACAGAAGTCGGGCCCAGAGGCGCTGAGACTGGGGCAGCGTAGGGCACGGAAGCCGCGGTACAAGCGGGAACGCAGCCGGTGTGAGAGACCGGGCTACAAGCGGGAACGCAGCCGGTGTGAGAGACCGGGCTACAAGCGGGCTGGGAGACACAACAGCGTCGTGAGACAGCTAGACCGCGACCGGCGAAAAAGGCCGGGCAGCTACCGAGGCCACGAGGCGCTGCGACCGGGATCGTAAGGCGCGGGAAGATATAAAAATAAATAAAACTGCGGAGAACTCAGCCGCAGCCGGGGGAGGAAAGGACCTGACTGCGAGAGGGCTGGGAGGCGCGATTGGAAGCCGCTGAGGGAGAGACAGAGCCTGAGTGAAGGGGGAGCGGGACTGAGCGAGGGAGACCGAGCGAGATTCCGCCCAGCGGCTGGAACTGTTCGCCGCCAACGGGTTGTCCCCAGCGCCGGTTGCCGGCCGAGAAAAGGGAACAAGGAACGCACTGAAGCCGGCGCGCAGGCTGCGAACTCCGAAAGCCAGCGGTCGTCGCCCGAAGGAAAGCTTACCCCTCCCGCCAGGGGAAGAAACGCGGGAAGCCGCCAGTAGGCGGGGAAGAAGACAGAAGCGGGAAACCGCCATTTTGAAAGTGGGCGGGGAAGAAGACAAGCGCGGGAAACCGCCATTTTTGGAAAAAAAAAGTAACGAACAAATTCGTTGTGGTTTCTCAAAAAGATAGTGAAGATGCCTAAGCATGGTAACATCAACAACTTCGATTCCGAGGTGGAAGATTGGGCCACGTACGTAGAACACATCGAGATATATTGTGAGGCCAATAAAATAGCAGATGATGATAAAGCTCTCACCTTATTAAACGCAATGGGGGCGAAGACATACGGGCTATTGAAGCATCTTCTATCACCAGCTAAAGCGGCGGATCAGACTTTCGCTGATATTGTTGCTGTCCTGAAGGATCATTTGAACCCCACACCGCTGATGTTGGCGGAACGATTCAAATTTTATGCGAGAACGCAACGGAAAGAGGAAAGCAACGCGGAATACTTGGTCGAACTGCGTAGACTAGCGAAATACTGCCAGTTTGGGGAAAATCTGACAGAGGCATTGAGAGACAAGTTCGTGTGCGGGTTGTCGAAGGAAGGAACACAAAAGCGACTGCTCGAAGAGAACGATCTTACACTTGACAAGGCTGTCCTTATTGCAGCATCACACGAAGCAGCCGCGAGAGGCACTGCGGAAATGCAGCTGAAGGCAGCGGTACTCAGCGTGGATCAAATGACTTCGGGTACAACAAAATGTTATCGTTGTGGGAAGACAACACACGACCAGAACCAATGCTGGTTTAAAAACCAGGAATGTAGAAAATGTGGCAAGCTTGGTCACATAGCTAAAGTATGCCGGTCAGGAAAGAAGACCAACAACAGAAAAAAGTCACCGCAGGAAAAGTACAGCAAGGTACACAAGGTGGCTGAGAAGAGTTCAGATGAACAGAATTCGGATTCAGACCCGAACGGCCAGGAACTGGGTAGTCTGAGAATTTACGATGTGAGTAAGGAAGCTGACCTACAAACTATCTGGGTCACACTAAAAGTAGCCGGAGTCCAAGTGAAAATGGAATTGGACACAGGGTCAGCCCTATCAGTCATAAATCGAAGGGATTACAACCGGCTATTCTCACATATGCCCTTGAGAGATATCAAGATCGTATTGCAGACATACACGGGGCATAAAGTATACCCCATGGGAAAGATACAAGTCCAGGTGAGAGACAGGGGCAAAGAACACCAAGGAATGGACTTATATGTACTACCTGAGGGAGGTCCACCACTTCTGGGACGGGAGTGGATCAGGGAAATAAACATGGAATGGCACTACCTAAAAGCAATAACGAGTGAGAACTCGGTGAAGACAATCAGCTCAGACTCTGAAACGGATGACGACAAGACCAGCCCAGGTGCAAAAGACAAGTCTAAAATGGACTTGCTGACTAAGGTTGGAAAAACGAAGGCGTGCATAAATACTGATGCTTCAAAGGAGAACAAAGTTTCAGAACAGAATTCCACTGAACAACAACAACATAGTTTGGCAGAGAATTCTGAGTCTGTCCAGTTTACAGACATGCACAAGTCTGAGGAACACCGGGCTCGAACTCAACTCCATTTCAAATTACAACAGCAATTAGAACAATTGAGTTGCCGTCTCGAGCAAGAGATAAAAGCAATGAAAACGTTCTGTGACACAGAGTGGGAGAATCTGGAAAGACAACAGAAACAGCTGAGGGAGAAAAGGGAGCAGGAGCACACAAACCGTCTGCGCAAGGAGGCCAAACGAATCAAAGCTGATTCGGTTTCTGAAGGTGCGTGCTCTAATCTGGTGGAGCAAGATGTTCAGCAACTGAAGGCGCTTGTTAGCAGATTGCAGGCAGAAAAGGCTGAGTTGGTCGCCATGAATTCTGAGCTCCTACTGAAGTTGGGTGCAGCATCACCGGACGATTCATTTGTGGAAATTCGAATGGTGGAGGCTGCGGATGATGGCGAAGTAGAAACAGCAAAGGAGCCCCAGGGCAAGGTTATAAACAGCCCTGCAGCTACTGGGAAACGGATGAGGTCAGAAGAGTCAACGGTCAGCCAGCTCCTTCATATGCTGAGGGACAAGACTCTGAAATGGGAACAATTTGGACATGAGTCTAAATCTTCAAAGGAGAGGGGTTTGGAGCTCCCAAAAGTTATTGGAATAGCTGAGGTTGCAACACAGACTGAGAAGATGGCAGCAGAGCAAACCTTGGATGCCAAAAGTACGCTGATTCACGTCAATGTTGAACAACAGAATGCTGAAACAGCTGCTCCAGTAGAGGGATTGAATAATACAGTCAATCAATCTCCCAATGAAGTTGAAGTATTGAAATCACGAATGAGGTCAGTAGTAAAAGACTTGCAGGAAGCCCAGAAAAAGCTGGATGAAACTGAACGCATGAAGAAGTCTCTTCAGGAAAGATGTCTGGATTTGGAACAAAAGCTGGCTAACGTCCAGCTGGGTATGGAGGAAATAGAAGACCCTCTCGCTGGCCTAGCTCAGGACGACACCGAATATTACCATGACCTGTTGGACGACACCGAATATTACGATGACCTGCTCTGCACAGCTTGTGATGAAAACTCCCAAAGTGCAGAAACCATGAAGAATCACCTAAAGTCTAAGGAACATCGGGAGATGGTGGCGCTACTACGGAAAAAGGAGGACGAGAAGGAGGAATGGTGCATGCAGCTGGCAGCTGACAGTGGAGCCCAGAGAGTCTCCAAGAAGCAGAAAAGGAAAAGACGAAGCAGAAGATGATGACCATCTGAACCATTATCACCTCTACCAGGTCACGCACGTGGTCCCTCCGTACGGAGCCAAATCAGTTTGGAAGTAGAAAAACTTCCCAAGGTACTCAAGCTTTTAGAAGTCAACAATGCTGGTTCAGAAGTGACGGAAGTTCAAGCTGTTAAGTCCAGTGAAGGACTATTGGATGAGTCACTCCAGCAACGTGAACCGACTACACCGAGACTGAATCTGTGAACTGTTTTCCGCAGAGACTGAATCTGTGAACTGTTTCCCGCAGAGACTGAATCTGTGAACTGTTTCCGCAGAGACTACATCTGTGAACTGTTTTTACATGAAGTTGGATATATGTTATGTTTAATGGGGAATAAGTATGTTGTAAGCTAAAAAGGGAGGATTGTAGTGTATGTAACCGTTCTACCTTTAAGAGAACTATTGTATGTAACCGTCCACCTTTAAGAGAACTATTTTAGGTGTTGCACTACTTTATCTTGGCTGCTGTATACTGTAATACCGGGAGTGACCACACCGGTATATAAGTGCTGTGTAAGGATTTATTGGGCAGATTCGCCCTGACCTTCGAATAGTAAAGTCCTGTTAAAGTTACTCTTGTAGTCTGTGTATTAATTCACCATATAACCCACAGACTTTACACAAACTGTGGTCCATTATCAGAGCAGATCTGCTCTGGCAACCCGTTTCTGGCAAATATGGTCCGTAGGACTGCAATCGTTTTCTCTGTAGTGGTTGAAGACATCTTTATCACCTCAGGCCACTTTGAATGAGCATCCACTGCTATTAAGAACATTGAGTCCATGAATGGACCAGCGAAATCAATGTGCACCCGTTGCCATGGAGAGGAGGGCCACTCCCATGGGTGTAGAGGGGCATGTGGTGGTGCATTTTGGACCTTCTGGCATCCTAAGCAGCTCTTAGTTAGGTCTTCGATTTGTTGATCGATTCCCGGCCACCACACATAAGCCCTAGCTAGGCTTTTCATTTTCACTCCCCCCAGATGACCTTCATGTAGCTCATTTAGCACTCTCTCCCTTAACTAGGTAATGTTTCGAAGCTTCTTCTACCTCCATTTGCAAGTACGCCTGGGCTAGATCAATTTTGGTGAAGCGTTTACCACCAGATAGCGAGGCAAAAATATCCTCAATTCGTGGAAGCGGATATTGCACCGTGTGAAGGACTGGGTTCACTGTCACCTTAAAATCCACACAGATGCGGACCTTCTTTGGTTCCCCAGGCGTATTACTCAACGACCTCTTCATTACAGGAACGATGGGTGTAGCCCACTCGCTCCAGTCCACTTTGGACAGTACTCCTGAACGTTCCAACCCTTCCAGCTCTGCTTCAACCGCTGGTCTGATCGCATAAGGCACTGGTCTGGCCTTCAGAAACTTTGGGCTTGCATTATCCTCTATTTTAATTGTTGCTGTTATTCCTTTTAATGTTCCTAGTCCCTCCTGGAACACTTCTTTTGTGTCAGTTAGTATTTTTGACAGTCGTCCAGGTGTGACGTCGTCATCCTTTTTGACCTCCACCTTCAGTGCCTGTATGGAATGCCAATCTGAATGTATCTTCCGGATCCATTCACGTCCTAGCAGTGGTGGTCCTCCATTTGGCAATACATATATATCCGTTTTAGGTATTTCCTGACCTTTATATGTCACTTTCACCCTTATTTTTCCTTTGGGGTAGACTTTTTGCCCCGTATACGTCTTCAAGACAATCTCTGTAGCTTTCAAGGGTATGTGTGAAAATAGCCGCTTGTAGTCTCTTTGATTTATGACTGTTAGAGCTGACCCTGTGTCCAATTCCATTTCCACTTGGACTCCGTCTATCTTGAGTGTAACCCAGATAGTCTGGTGATCCTCCATTTTGGTTACATTATGTAGTTTCAGACAACCCAGCTCCTTGCTTCCGGAGTCTGTGTCACTTTTCTGTTCGTCTGAACCACTGTCCATCACCTGGTGTACCTTTTTGTACTTCTCCTGTGGAGATTTCTTACTGTTGGTTTTCTTCCCAGACCTGCAGACTCTTGCTATGTGTCCTGTTTTCCCACACTGTCTGCACACTTGGTCCTTGAACCAACAATCTTTCTGGTCATGTGTTGTTCTGCTGCAGCGATAGCACTTCCCTGTTCCATAGGTCATTTCGTTGGTGCCATATTCTTGCGGTCTCCGTTGTATCTCTGCAGCGCCCCTTGCGGCTGCTTCGTGTGATACTGCCATACCGAAAGCTTTGTCCAGCGTAAGGTCCTTTTCTGATAGAAGCCGTTTCTGGGTTCCTTCACTTTGTAGCCCATACACAAACTTGTCCCTTAACGTGTCTGCTAGTCCCGCTCCAAACTGGCAGTATTTCGATAGCTTGCGCAGTTCCGTTAGGTACTCAGCATTGCTTTCATCTTTGTGTTGGTTCCTTTTATGGAACTTAAATCGTTCTGCTATCAGCAGCGGTGTGGGGTTTAAGTGGTCCTGTAGGATTTCCACTATGCTTTCGAAATTCTTATCCACTGGCTTCTCTGGGGTTATTAGGTTTCGCAGTAAGCCATAAGTTTTTGCACCCATGGAATTCAACAAAACCAGTGCTTTCCTAGCATCTGGCACTTCATTCGCCTTGCAGTGCACCTCAATGTGTTCCACATATGTCGCCCAATCTTCGACTTCATTGTCGAACGCAGTGATACTGCCACTCTTCGGCATCCCTGGGTGTGATTAAACTGTCTAAAATGGCGTCTCCCACGCTCTCCCTTCTTCTCCGCTGGCACAAAATGGCGTCTCCCGCACTTTCCTTTCTTCCCGCGCTCGCCCTTCTTCTCCGCTGCGGCTTCTAAAAATGGCGTCTCCCGCGCTCTCCCTTCTTCTCCATGGCTCAATGGCGTCTCCCGCGCTTCCTTTCTTTCCCCCGCGGACGCTGTTCAGCCCTTGAGCCCTGTCTGCGCTCTGCGCGTTCTCCTGTGCGCCTCTCTCGTTGCCGCCGCTTGGTCCTGAACCCGGCTGCTGCTTTACCCTCTCTCTCTTTTTGTTTTCCGTCGACGCTGCTCGGTTTTCAACCCCCGGCCACGCCCTGTGCGCTTCACCCTCTCTCTTACCCCGTCGACGCTGCTCGGCCTTTTTTGTGCCGTCGGTCGGCTCCAGCCGCCGCTGTCCGGGAAGGGTCTGCGCTGTACCTGTTGCCAGTCTGTTGCTGGATCGTCGTGGCTGGAGAACCAAGCCCAGCTCTCAACAGCCTCTCCTGTGATGTCCACTCTCTGCCGGATGACTGGGCGGTTGCTCGTGGTCGACGCCCGTGCTTCTGGCCTCGACTTTCTTCCACCGTCCTCCTGGAGCGAATCCTTGAAAGGAAATGCAGAGTTGCAGGTAGATTCGAATCGACCTCGTCGCCACTGTTGAATCCGTGATTCTTAAAGTATGATGTTTCCCAATAACTAGACGGAGGCTGTAAATTAACAATCAACAGGTGTTTATTGGAGGAGGGTAGTCTAAAGACTAAGGCCTAGAAATTCATTGTAGCCACTTTTGGGGCGTTAAAGTCGGGCGGCCGCTAAAGTTTGCGCCCGCCGCCAAATCGAGGCTACTTCTGCGATATTCATTAGCTTCGCCCTAAGAGTTTGCTCGAGCGCTAAAACTGGCGCTGGACGCCTCTCTGTAGGCGCTAAGCCGGAGGTGCTGAGCGAGAGCGCCCAGGCCGGGCGCAGCGCAGGTGCGGCCATCTCGTGATTGACAGCAGACACCCTGGCGCCGGCCAGCTCCTAAGGGGGAAGGGTCGACTTTGTCTGCTGCCACGCCCTGGATAGTGGAGCCCTCCAGCTAGGCCTGAACACTGCTGCTGGACCCAAATAGCGCCTGAAGCCATGCAGAGGGCCCGTGAACGAGCGCAGCGCTTCTCAGAGCGTGATCTGAGTGTGCTGGTTGGTGGTGTGGAGAAGAGGCGCCATATTTTGTACCCGGACAATGGCAGGAAGGCGCCGGTCCGCGCCTACCGGAGAGCCTGGAGGCATGTCGCCAGCAAGGTGTCAGCCAACAGCGAGGTCCCCAGGACTGGTGTCCAATGCCACAAAAAGTTTAATGACCTCACGCGGATTGTCAGGGTGAGTACCCTTTCCAGTGTCCTCCTCATCCTTGCATGTGCACCTCACATTATGGGCAAAGGGACCTGAAAACCCTAATGGCCAGCCCTCATCCAGCAGCTATGGAACAGGCATGAACATCAATTGCACATTCTGCACTTAACACACTGGCCAAGCTATTCCACCATGGGAGGCAGTGCACACAAGATCAGGGCGACACACTGGCCAGGCTATTCCACCATGGGAGGCAGTGCACACAAGATCAGGGCGACACACTGTACTTAGAGGCCATCCTTTCTCTTGCAGGCCAAGCTGGCTAATAATAGGAAGAGCCGGACTGCAACCGGGGGAGGCCGACCCCAGATCCAGCCGCTCACCGAGCTTCAACATCGCATGGAGCGCATCATGGGTGGCCAGGTGATTGGCCCCGTTGCATGTGGTGATGCCGACCCTGTTCTGGGCACCAATGATAAGGACATCCACGTTTGGACCTCTCTCGTCCCACTTGCGCATCAGATCTACATCCTTTGCCACTGTCCGACCAATGCGCTGAATGCCACCACTCATGCATCCCTCGTTGACGCCCTCTCCTCACTCTAAAGCTACTCTTGTGCCTTCCTGCTTTCAGATGGTGAGGAGGAGGTCCCTGAACTTGCCAGTGACAGCCCCTCAGAGGAGGAGGAGGAGGAGCAAGAGGAAGGCGGCCCATCAGGGGAACCCTCAGCCGTGGCAACCCATGCCAATGTAGGGGACACGTCTTCCCTGGAGGGGAGCGTCGCAGAAGTGTCGGAGGGGAGGGGAGCTCATGGGACCTGCGGCCTGCAGAAACGCGGGAGGGGGGTGCCAGCTCGGCGGCCTTCTCCCCAGAGTGGGGAAGGGTCGGAGGGGAGTCCAATTGCTGGGCCCAGCGGCCTCCAGCAACGCAGGAAGGGTCAGACAGCTCGGCGGCCTTCTCCCCAGAGGGAGAGTCCGGCCTCCAGTCTGGAGATGGTCTTCGCCGAGGAGATGGAACGCCTCGAGGACTTGTCCGCGGACTCGGAGCGCCGGCACATGGAGCTCATGGGGGTAGTGGCACGGTTGCCTGAGGCCATCGAGTCCCTCTCTCGGAGTGTCACCGACGTCGGTGCCTCACAGGCCATCAGTTTGGCAGAATTCGGGGCAGAGCAGGCAGCGAGTCGGGCAGCATTCGGGGCAGATCAGGCAGCGAGTCGGGCGGCATTCGGGGCAGCTCAGGCAGCGAGTGGGCAGCTGATCAGTGGTGCCGTGCAGTCACTGGGTGCTCTGATGAGGTCACTGAACAGGTCAACACGGGCACTCACTGCTGCCACACTCGCTGTGTCAGCCAGGCATCGCCAGGGCACCCGGCGCGCTGCAGCAGCAGAGCGGTCTGTCCCTCGGCAGATTGGTGCGCATGCTGCAGTGCTGGCCCGGGCGAGTGCCAGTGTCTCAGGCGACCAGCGAGCACCTGCCATCCGCCAGCTTGCCCCCATTCCTCCAGCCGCCACTGCCACTCCCCCAGTGGAGCTGCCAGGAGCTGCTGCAGCGACTGATGCTGGCCAGCCACAGCTGCAGCATTCAACAGCCGCCCACTCGACGGCCAGACCTCGACTAGGCCGACCCCCAAGGGCATCTGCCGTCACGACATGTGCCCCTCTGGAGCCTGCCCCCAACCTTGCAGCAGCCAATGGCCTTACTTTGAGGAGGAGCAGCAGGGCGGGCAGGGGCCACACAAAGATGGCCAAGGCATCGCCCTAGCGGGCCAAAAAGTCGAATGTGTGGCCAGTTGTGTTTGTTTTTTGAGGCCGAGAATTGGATGTTTGTTTTTTGAAGGCCGAGGATGTGATGTTTGTTTTTTACGAAGGCCGAGGATGACGGCCATTTTAGTTGCACTGTTTTGTTAATCCTCTCCAGGTTATGGGAGCGAGTAATGTGTTTGAGTGTTTTTTGGGGGTTTCGTCTGTTTTTGGTTTTCATGTGGGAGGGGCCCTGAGTTTGTACAATAAAGCATTTTATTTATTAACATTGTCCATGTTTGATCTTTGAAGTGTTTGTTGCCTTAACCGGCTGAGGGCTTGCGGAGCGGCTGCAATCATGTTCTATCATTGGCACAAGCCATTCCCTGACAGGGGGCCGAGAAGTGACGTTCAATAAGCCGCCGACGGGCGGCCCTTGGACCTTGTGCCTCCCTCCTGGGCTGGTACTCCTCGTCCTCATCGTCCTCATGCTCCTCCTGCTCCTCCTCCTGAGGTGGGGGTCCAACGTGAGGTGGCAGTGCCTGAGTCCTGCGGATAGCCAGGTTGTGCAGCATGCAGCAAACGACGACGAATTGGGAGACTCGGTCCTGCGAATACTGGAGGGCTCCCCCGGAGCGATCGAGACAGCGGAACCATTGCTTGAGGACGCCGATTGTTTGTTCTATGATGTTCCTAGTCGCTTGATGGCTCTCGTTGTATGCCTCTTCAGCAGGGGTCGTGGGCGCGCGGAGCGGGGTCATGAGCCAGGTACACAAAGGATAGCCTTTGTCCCCGATAAGCCATCCTCTTGGGGGAGGCTGTGCCTGGAACATGTCAGCCACAGTTGTCTGTCGCAGGATAAAGGCATCGTGGCTGCTGCCTGGAAAGCGGGCATTGACAGCTAGGATGCGCTGCCTGTGGTCACACACCAGCTGTACGTTGAGGGAATGGTAGCCCTTCCGGTTGCGGTAATCCTCGGCATGCTCCAGAGGTGCCCGCAACGCCACATGCGTGCAGTCAATGGCGCCCTGCACCATGGGGAAGCCCGCTATTCTTGCAAACCCCACTGCACGCTGCTGCTGCTTGTCCAGGGTCATGGGGAAGGAGATGAATTGATGTCTCCTTCTGAAAAGGGCATCGGTCACCTGGCGGATGCAGCAATGCACGGCGAACTGGGAGATGTTAGCGATGTCCCCAGCAGCAGATTGGAAGGAGCCGGTGGCATAGAAGTTGAGAGCCACCGTCACCTTCACTGCCACCGACAGAGACGTCCTGCGCATCAGCTGTGGCTGCAGATCTCTCTGAAGCAGCTGGCAGATGTCTGCAACCACCTCCCTTCGGAATCGCAGCCTCCTAACACACATCGCGGCAGACATGGTCAGATAGGAGGACTGCTGGCGGTATACCCTGGGTGGGTAAGGCCTCAGTTGGCGATGCCTGTTGCCCCCTCTGCGTCTAGCCAGGGCTGCCACTCTCTCACAGCATCTGTAAGCCCTTCTGGCATAAGGCTGAAAGTCAGCGTTGGCACCCAATGCAGCCCCCATTATATGCTGGCAAACACTGAGCTCTGAATGAAGGCTAAGATAATTGGTAAGCTCTGGCCTGAGCCAAAAATACCTGTCCTAGTGTTGGTCCAAACCAGTAAACTCTCCTCCTTGGTCTCTCTCCAAAAAACCGTTGCACAAGAGTGAATGCTGCAAAATGGCTGGCCTTTATAGTGCAGGGTAAGTGCCCTTTAATTAGCGCTCCCCGCGGCCCGCCTTGGCTGTGTACTGTTCCACTTCACAGTCGTTCGGGCCGTCCGGCGCACAATGGGGCGGCGCGAGTGAAGTTCCGGTTCGGGGCGCACAAAGGGCGTTGCACTAGTAAATGACGTCATGATCTGCGCGCGCAGCAGGGCGCGCGCTAAGACTTTGCGCCGGCGCTAAATGTGTACTGAAGTTGGGGCGAGGCTCAGATCGCGCTGCGCCCGGGCGCTAAGCGCCTAGCGCTCGAGATCTACTCCTCCTAAGGCGCTAACGGCTGGCGCGCCCAACTGAATTTCTAGGCCTAACAGTACAGAGGCATGCTCAAGGCTTATATATAGGCGTGGTCACTGCCGGTACTACAGTATACAGGAGCTGTAAAAGTAGTTCTCTCTTAAAGGTACATACACTACAGAGAGCTGGGCCTCTGTACAGAGGATCGTACTGTGGGTGAGCTGGGCCTCTGTACAGAGGGTCGTACTGTGGGTGAGCTGGACCTCTGTACAGAGGGTCGTACTGTGGAGTGAGCTGGGCCTCTGTACAGAGGGTCGTACTGTGGAGTGAGCTGGGCCTCTGTACAGAGGGTCGTACTGTGGAGTGAGCTGGGCCCCTGTACAGAGGGTCGTACTGTGGAGTGAGCTGGGCCCCTGTACAGAGGGTTGTACTGTGGGTGAGCTGGGCCTCTGTACAGAGGGTCGTACTGTGGGTGAGCTGGGCCCCTGTACAGAGGGTCGTACTGTGGAGTGAGCTGGGCCTCTGTACAGAGGGTCGTACTGTGGGGTGAGCTGGGCCTCTGTACAGAGGGTCGTACTGTGGAGTGAGCTGGGCCTCTGTACAGAGGGTCGTACTGTGGAGTGAGCTGGGCCCCTGTACAGAGGGTCGTACTGTGGGTGAGCCGGGCCTCTGTACAGAGGATCGTACTGTGGAGTGAGCTGGGCCTCTGTACAGAGGGTCGTACTGTGGAGTGAGCTGGGCCTCTGTACAGAGGGTTGTACTGTGGGTGAGCTGGGCCCCTGTACAGAGGGTCGTACTGTGGAGTGAGCTGGGCCTCTGTACAGAGGGTCGTACTGTGGAGTGAGCTGGGCCTCTGTACAGAGGGTCGTACTGTGGAGTGAGCTGGGCCTCTGTACAGAGGGTCGTACTGTGGAGTGAGCTGGGCCCCTGTACAGAGGGTCGTACTGTGGGTGAGCTGGGCCTCTGTACAGAGGGTCGTACTGTGGAGTGAGCTGGGCCTCTGTACAGAGGGTCGTACTGTGGGGTGAGCTGGGCCTCTGTACAGAGGGTCGTACTGTGGAGTGAGCTGGGCCTCTGTACAGAGGGTCGTACTGTGGAGTGAGCTGGGCCTCTGTACAGAGGGTTGTACTGTGGGGTGAGCTGGGCCTCTGTACAGAGGGTCGTACTGTGGAGTGAGCTGAGCCTCTGTACAGAGGGTTGTACTGTGGGTGAGCTGGGCCTCTGTACAGAGGGTCGTACTGTGGGGTGAGCTGGGCCTCTGTACAGAGGATCGTACTGTGGAGTGAGCTGGGCCTCTGTACAGAGGGTCGTACTGTGGAGTGAGCTGGGCCTCTGTACAGAGGGTCGTACTGTGGGTGAGCTGGGCCTCTGTACAGAGGATCGTACTGTGGAGTGAGCTGGGCCTCTGTACAGAGGGTCGTACTGTGGAGTGAGCTGGGCCCCTGTACAGAGGGTCGTACTGTGGGTGAGCTGGGCCTCTGTACAGAGGGTCGTACTGTGGAGTGAGCTGGGCCTCTGTACAGAGGGTCGTACTGTGGGTGAGCTGGGCCTCTGTACAGAGGGTCGTACTGTGGAGTGAGCTGGGCCCCTGTACAGAGGGTCGTACTGTGGGGTGAGCTGGGCCTCTGTACAGAGGGTCGTACTGTGGGTGAGCTGGGCCTCTGTACAGAGGATCGTACTGTGGAGTGAGCTGGGCCTCTGTACAGAGGGTTGTACTGTGGGTGAGCTGGGCCTCTGTACAGAGGGTTGTACTGTGGGTGAGCTGGGCCTCTGTACAGAGGGTTGTACTGTGGGTGAGCCGGGCCTCTGTACAGAGGGTCGTATTGTGGGTGAGCTGGGCCTCTGTACAGAGGGTCGTACTGTGGAGTGAGCTGGGCCCCTGTACAGAGGGTCGTACTGTAGAGTGAGCTGGGCCTCTGTACAGAGGGTCGTGCTGTGGAGTGAGCTGGGCCCCTGTACAGAGGGTCGTACTGTGGAGTGAGCTGGGCCTCTGTACAGAGGGTCGTACTGTGGAGTGAGCTGGACCTCTGTACAGAGGGTCGTACTGTGGAGTGAGCTGGGCCTCTGTACAGAGGGTCGTACTGTGGGGTGAGCTGGGCCTCTGTACAGAGGGTCGTACTGTGGGTGAGCTGGGCCTCTGTACAGAGGGTCGTACTGTGGGGTGAGCTGGGCCTCTGTACAGAGGGTCGTACTGTGGAGTGAGCTGGGCCTCTGTACAGAGGGTCGTGCTGTGGAGTGAGCTGGGCCCCTGTACAGAGGGTCGTACTGTGGAGTGAGCTGGGCCTCTGTACAGAGGGTCGTACTGTGGAGTGAGCTGGGCCTCTGTACAGAGGGTCGTACTGTGGGTGAGCCGGGCCTCTGTACAGAGGGTCGTACTGTGGGGTGAGCTGGGCCTCTGTACAGAGGGTCGTACTGTGGAGTGAGCTGGGCCTCTGTACAGAGGGTCGTACTGTGGAGTGAGCTGGGCCCCTGTACAGAGGGTCGTACTGTGGGTGAGCTGGACCTCTGTACAGA
This sequence comes from Somniosus microcephalus, assembly GCF_052327205.1. Classification (NCBI taxonomy): domain Eukaryota; kingdom Metazoa; phylum Chordata; class Chondrichthyes; order Squaliformes; family Somniosidae; genus Somniosus; species Somniosus microcephalus. The sequence goes on along the minus strand of NW_028225185.1, from coordinate 25,287,449 downwards.
GGGTCGTACTGTGGGGTGAGCTGGGCCTCTGTACAGAGGGTCGTACTGTGGAGTGAGCTGGGCCCCTGTACAGAGGGTCGTACTGTGGAGTGAGCTGGGCCTCTGTACAGAGGGTCGTACTGTGGAGTGAGCTGGGCCCCTGTACAGAGGGTCGTACTGTGGAGTGAGCTGGGCCCCTGTACAGAGGGTCGTACTGTGGAGTGAGCTGGGCCCCTGTACAGAGGGTCGTACTGTGGAGTGAGCTGGGCCCCTGTACAGAGGGTCGTACTGTGGGGTGAGCTGGGCCTCTGTACAGAGGGTCGTACTGTGGAGTGAGCTGGGCCTCTATACAGAGTGTCGTACTGTGGAGTGAGCTGGGCCCCTGTACAGAGGGTCGTACTGTGGAGTGAGCTGGGCCTCTGTACAGAGGGTCGTACTGTGGAGTGAGCTGGGCCCCTGTACAGAGGGTCGTACTGTGGAGTGAGCTGGGCCCCTGTACAGAGGGTCGTACTGTGGAGTGAGCTGGGCCCCTGTACAGAGGGTCGTACTGTGGAGTGAGCTGGGCCCCTGTACAGAGGGTCGTACTGTGGGGTGAGCTGGGCCCCTGTACAGAGGGTCGTACTGTGGAGTGAGCTGGGCCCCTGTACAGTGGTGTGGATTGTGGGGTGTGTGTGTCTACTTGATAACCAAAGTGTTATTCACAGAGTTAGTTCTTCTAAACCCGATTTAAAAGATTAAAAAACCCCCAATCTTTTTAAGATAACCGCAAAGGGCATGAATATAGAGATATTTATATTTCCGCTTTCAAGTCAGTTACAAAGCCGTGACTGCTTTTGTTTATCACATAATGATATTAGAATGAAAGGTTATCGCAGTATCTGCGGTTTCACACGTTATTTTCTGTCTATAAATCCGGCTTGTTTTTAAAGAAATTCTGGTAAGACACTAGAGAAAAGCGAGTGATGCAGAGGTTAGTGATTTTACAGGTGCTTCTGTATTTTATGGTTGGTGGAGCTGGGAATAGTCAGAATCAGAGTAAGAGAGATCCTCTCAAAGACTCGTCATGGCAAAGTATTTGGGGTGGCTAATTGAGTTTAGGAAAAGGAAGCTGAATATATTGATTATTGATTGATTGAACTCTGTGCTCCCCAGTGATACCTGTAGCGAGCATTAATGAAAATATCCTCGAACAGGAGATATAATGAGGCTGTTCCTGCCGCACAATGTCAGTGAGGCGTCCAGAGCTCCACGTTGAGAAATTCGATGTTCGGAAGGCTTGCACTCAATTCTATTCATTCATTTCTGGGTCAATGCTCAATCCACTATTTTAATGACAGCTCTGTTTGTTTATTTAAACGTTCAGAGGCTAATATGGCAATAAAATCTCTGGGTTATCTTAATACGTTCAGCGTATATAAAGATGTACGTCTGTGATTACTGTATTATAGTGTAAAGTTACTCTTTCTGTTCTCTACCCTATCTCCCGTTGGGACAGTAAGCTGTGAGGAGGACACAAAGAGGCTGCAATGGGATATGGGCAAGCAGGTGGCAGATGGAGTATAATGCGGAGAAATGTGAAGTGATCCACTTTGGTCGGAATAATAGTAAAGCAGAGTATTTTTAACTGGCGAGAGTTTGGGAAATGTTGGTGTTCAGAGGGACCTGGGTGTCCTTGTACACGAATCACTGAAAGTTAACATGCAGGTACAGCAAGCAATTCGGAAAGCAAGTACTATGTTGGCCTTTATTACAAAGGGGGTTGGAATATAAGAGCAAGGAAGTCTCGCTGCAATTGTACAGGACCCCGGTGAGACCGAACCTGGTGCACTGTGCACAGATTTGGGGGGAGAAATTCGGTATATCCCATTTTGGGACACTAATGTCGCCAGGGCATTAATTAGCGTCACGAAAACGTTAGCACCCCCACCCCCACCGCTATAAATTCAGTAGTAGCGTCACAAGCAGCTCCACTTCCTGGTTGAGGCGTTACTGCTGAATTTGGCGGCATTACGTGCAGCCGAACCACGTCATTAAAGGGGAGTGGCCCAGCACTGCGCGCACCGGGGCCCTGCCAGACCACCGGGGAGCGGGGCGCACTGTCGGAGGGGCAGTACTGAGGGAGTGGCGCACTGTCGGAGGGGCGGTACTGAGGGAGCGCCGCACTGTCGGAGGGGCGGGACTGAGGGAGTGCCGCACTGTCGGAGGGGCAGTACTGAGGGAGCGCCGCACTGTCAGAGGGGCGGTACTGAGGGAGCGCCGCACTGTCAGAGGGGTGGAACTGAGGGAGCGCCGCACTGTCGGCGAGGCAGTACTGAGGGAGTGCCGCACTGTCGGAGGGGTGGTACTGAGGGAGCACCGCACTGTCGGAGGGGCAGTACTGAGGGAGTGCCGCACTGTCGGAGGGGCAGTACTGAGGGAGCGCCGCACTGTCGGAGGGGCGGTACTGAGGGAGCGCCGCGCTGTCCGACTGCAGCGCTCCCACAGTACCACCCCTCCGACAGTGCGGCGCTCCCTCAGTACCGCCCCTCCGACAGTGCAGCGCTCCCTCAGTACCGCCCCTCCGACAGTGCGGCGCTCCCTCAGTACCGCCCCTCCGACAGTGCGGCGCTCCCTCAGTACCGCCCCTCCGACAGTGCGGCACTCCCTCAGTACCGCCCCTCCGACAGTGCGGCGCTCCATCAGTACTGCCCCTCCGACAGTACGGCGCTCCCTCAGTATTGCCCCTCCGACAGTGCGGCGCTCCCTCAGTGCTGCCCCTCCGACAGTGCGGCGCTCCCTCAGTACTGACCCTCCGACAGTGCGGCTCTCCCTCAGTACCGCCCCTCCGACAGCGCAGCGCTCCCTCAGTACTGCCCCTCCGACAGTGCGGCGCTCCCTCAGTCCCGCCCCTCCGACAGTGCGGCGCTCCCTCAGTACTGCCCCTCCGACAGTGCGGCGCTCCCTCAGTATTGCCCCTCCGACAGTGCAGTGCTCCCTCAGTACTGCCCCTCCAACAGTGCGGCTCTCCCTCAGTATCGCCCCTCCGACAGTGCGGCGCTCCCTCAGTACTGCCCCTCCGACTGTGCGGCGCTCCCTCAGTACTGCCCCTCCGACAGTGCGGCGCTCCCTCAGTACCGCCCCTCTGACAGTGCGGCTCTCCCTCAGTACCGCCCCTCCGACAGTGCGGCGCTCCCTCAGTACTGCCCCTCCGACAGTGCGGCGCTCCCTCAGTACCGCCCCTCCGACAGTGCGGCGCTCCCTCAGTAATGCCCCTCTGACAGTGCGGCGCTCCCTCAGTAATGCCCCTCCGACAGTGCGGCGCTCCCTCAGTACCGCCCCTCCGACAGTGCGGCGCTCCCTCAGTACTGCCCCTCCGACAGAGCTGCTCTCCCTCAGTACCACCCCTCCGACAGTGCGGCGCTCCCTCAGTACCGCCCCTCCGACAGTGCGGCGCTCCCTCAGTACCGCCCCTCCGACAGTGCGGCGCTCCCTCAGTACCACCCCTCCGACAGTGCGGCGCTCCCTCAGTACCGCCCCTCCGACAGTGCGGCGCTCCCTCAGTACCGCCCCTCCGACAGTGCGGCGCTCCCTCAGTATTTCACTGCACTGGGAGTGTCAGCTTAGTTTTTTGTGCTTAAGTCTCTGGAGTGGAACTTGAACCCACAACCTTCTGACTCAGAGGTGAGGGGCTATCAACTAAGTAGGATATACTTGCCATAGAGGGAGTGCAACGAAGGTTCACTAGATTGATTCCTGGGATGAGAGGGATTGTCCTATGATGAGAGATTGTGTAGAATGGGCCGATACTCTCTGGAGTTTAGAAGAATGAGAGGTGATCTCATTGAAACATATCAGATTCTGAGGGGGGATTGACAGGGTAGATGCTGAGAGGCTGTTTCCCCCCCTGGCTGGAGAGTCTCGAACCAGGGGTCACAGTCTCAGGATAAGGGGTCGGCCATTTCGGACTGAGATGAGGAGGAATTTCTTCACTCAGAGGGCGGTGAATCTTTGGAATTCTCTCCCCCAGAGGGCTGTGGAGGCTCAGTCGTTGAGTAGATTCAAGGCTGAGATCGAGAGATTTTTGGACTCTCGGGGAATCGAGGGATCGGGCGGGAGAGTGGAGTTGAGGTTGATGAGCAGCCATGATCTTATTGAATGGCGGAGCAGGCTCGAGGGGCCGAATGGCCGACTCCTGCTCCTAATTCTGACGTATTCAATACAGAAGCAGACAAGAGGCTGGAAAACTCTCCTGGGAACAGGGAATTTTCATTTGAAAAGCCCATTTCCCGGCAGTAGCACTTTCCGCTTAGCCACGTTCGTTCTGAAAACTCAGTCTGAGAATTTTGTTTCTCCGAGCTGGTTCACCGGTTTGTTCTTAACCACAGCCTGAAAACCCTTTTTCTAATTTATACGAAACTTTTGAATTGATATTTCCAATCGAGAATGCGCCAGTCCATCTGTTTGATGTGGGATGTTGTTTCGAGGCACACGCGGTCTTGCATGTTGCAAGAGGACAGGTTTCGCTGTGTTCGTGACGCAGGATGTGGAAGGTACGAAGGTAGCAGGAGCTGAGGTGTCGGGGACTTTTTACACTACATTCTAGGAACGATCACAGCTCACTCCATTAATCTACATATATATGCAGTATGTCGATTCGGAAACACACCCAGACATCTCACCCAGCTTAAGACTACAATTTGCATCTCTGTTTTGTTGTTCAACATTTTGCCAGCTACCGATTAAACTCACGTTGCACAGTAAGCTGTAAGTACCTGCCTATCACCTAAGCTTATATACTTATATATACCATATTGTGTAATATCTATACTGTGCAATAGGATAGCTGGATAATGTATCTGCATAATTATATATAGTCCGCTTTGTGGGTTGTGCAAACAATAATATATTTATTTGATTTATGGTCAGTGCTGTTAAGTGAGCTTAGATCAAAAACACTGCCCGGGGTTGGTGAGTGGGTCAGTTAAAGGGCGGGCTTGGGGTGTGGGTCAGTTTAAAGGGCGGGCTTGGTGTGTGGGTCAGTTAAAGGGCGGGCTTGGTGTGTGGGTCAGTTTAAAGGGCGGGCTTGGTGTGTGGGGTAGTTGAGGTCTGGCCAAAATGCTATAGAAAGCACCTTCTGTACAGACAAACCCAATGCACACTTGACAATTTTGATTAATTTAAAATAATTTCCAAAGATTGGAGAATTCTTTCTTTATTGACGCCAACCACGGAACATTTTATTTTGTGTTTTCTAAAACAATTTCTATGTTTTCTAAAACTGTGTGTGTGTTTTATTAAACTGTGTGTGTTTTATTAAACTGTGTGCGTGTTTTATTAAACTGTGTGTGTTTTATTAAACTGTGAGTGTGTTTTATTAAACTGTGAGTGTGTTTTATTAAACTGTGTGTGTGTTTTATTAAACTGTGTGTGTGTTTTATTAAACTGTGTGTGTGTTTTATTAAACTGTGTGTGTGTTTTATTAAACTGTGTGCGTGTTTTATTAAACTGTGTGCGTGTTTTATTAAACTGTGTGTGTGTTTTATTAAACTGTGTGTGTGTTTTATTAAACTGTGTGTGTGTTTTATTAAACTGCGTGAGTGTTTTATTAAACTGCGTGTGTGTTTTATTAAACTGTGTGTGTTTTCTTAAACTGTGTGTGTGTTTTATTAAACTGTGTGTGTGTTTTATTAAACTGTGTGTGTGTTTTATTCAACTGTGTGTGTGTTTTATTAAACTGTGCGTGTGTTTTATTAAACTGTGTGTGTGTTTTATTAAACTGTGTGCATGTTTTATTAAACTGTGTGTGTGTTTTATTAAACTGTGAGTGTTTTATTCAACTGTGTGTGTGTTTTATTAAACTGTGTGTGTGTTTTATTAAACTGTGTGCGTGTTTTATTAAACTGTGTGTGTTTTATTAAACTGTGTGTGTGTTTTATTAAACTGTGTGCGTGTTTTATTAAACTGCGTGAGTGTTTTATTAAACTGTGTGTGTGTTTTATTACACTGTGTGTGTGTTTTATTAAACTGTGTGTGTGCTTTATTAAACTGTATGCGTGTTTTATTAAACTGTGTGTGTGTTTTATTAAACTGTGTGTGTGTTTTATTAAACTGTGTGTGTGTTTTATTAAACTGTGTGTGTGTTTTATTAAACTGTGTGTGTGTTTTATTAAACTGCGTGTGTGTTTTATTAAACTGTGTGCGTGTTTTATTAAACTGTGTGTGTGTTTTATTAAACTGCGTGTGTGTTTTATTAAACTGTGTGTGTGTTTTATTAAACTGTGTGTGTGTTTTATTAAACTGTGTGTGTGTTTTATTAAACTGTGTGTGTGTTTCATTAAACTGTGTGTGTGTTTTATTAAACTGTGTGTGTGTTTTATTAAACTGTGTGTGTGTTTTATTAAACTGTGTGCGTGTTTTATTAAACTGTGTGTGTTTTATTAAACTGTGTGCGTGTTTTATTAAACTGTGTGTGTGTTTTATTAAACTGTGTGCGTGTTTTATTAAACTGTGTGTGTGTTTTATTAAACTGTGTGTGTGTTTTATTAAACTGTGTGTGTGTTTTATTAAACTGTGTGTGTGTTTTATTAAACTGTATGTTTTATTAAACTGTGTGTGTGTTTTATTAAACTGTGTGTGTGTTTTATTAAACTGTGTGTGTGTTTTATTAAACTGTGTTTTATTAAACTGTGTGTGTGTTTTATTAAACTGTGTGTGTGTTTTATTAAACTGTGTGTGTGTTTTATTAAACTGTGTGCGTGTTTTATTAAACTGTGTGCGTGTTTTATTAAACTGTGTGCGTGTTTTATTAAACTGTGTGCGTGTTTTATTAAACTGTGTGCGTGTTTTATTAAACTGTGTGCGTGTTTTATTAAACTGTGTGCGTGTTTTATTAAACTGTGTGCGTGTTTTATTAAACTGTGTGTGTGTTTTATTAAACTGTGTGCGTGTTTTATTAAACTGTGTGTGTGTTTTATTAAACTGTGTGTGTTTATTGCAACTGTGCGTGTGTTTTATTAAACTGTGTGTGTGTTTTATTAAACTGTGTGTGTGTTTTATTAAACTGTGTGTGTGTTTTATTAAACTGTGTGTGTGTTTTATTAAACTGTGTGCATTTTTATTAAACTGCGTGCGTGTTTTATTAAAATGTGTATGTGTTTTATTAAACTGTGTGTGTGTTTTATTAAACTGTGTGTGTGTTTTATTAAACTGTGCGTGTTTTATTAAACTGCGGGAGTGTTTTATTAAACTGCGTGCGTGTTTTATTAAACTGTTTGTGTGTTTTCTTAAACTGTGTGTGTGTTTTATTAAACTGTGTGTGTGTTTTATTAAACTGTGTGTGTGTTTTATTCAACTGTGTGTGTGTTTTATTAAACTGTGCGTGTGTTTTATTAAACTGTGTGTGTGTTTTATTAAACTGTGTGTGTGTTTTATTCAACTGTGTGTGTTTTATTAAACTGTGTGCATGTTTTATTAAACTGTGTGTGTGTTTTATTAAACTGTGAGTGTTTTATTCAACTGTGTGTGTGTTTTATTAAACTGTGTGTGTGTTTTATTAAACTGTGTGTGTGTTTTATTAAACTGTGTGTGTTTTATTAAACTGTGTGTGTGTTTTATTAAACTGTGTGCGTGTTTTATTAAACTGCGTGAGTGTTTTATTAAACTGTGTGTGTGTTTTATTACACTGTGTGTGTGTTTTATTAAACTGTGTGTGTGCTTTATTAAACTGTATGCGTGTTTTATTAAACTGTGTGTGTGTTTTATTAAACTGTGTGTGTGTTTTATTAAACTGTGTGTGTGTTTTATTAAACTGTGTGTGTGTTTTATTAAACTGCGTGTGTGTTTTATTAAACTGTGTGCGTGTTTTATTAAACTGTGTGTGTGTTTTATTAAACTGCGTGTGTGTTTTATTAAACTGTGTGTGTGTTTTATTAAACTGTGTGTGTGTTTTATTAAACTGTGTGTGTGTTTTATTAAACTGTGTGTGTGTTTCATTAAACTGTGTGTGTGTTTTATTAAACTGTGTGTGTGTTTTATTAAACTGTGTGTGTGTTTTATTAAACTGTGTGCGTGTTTTATTAAACTGTGTGTGTGTTTTATTAAACTGTGTGCGTGTTTTATTAAACTGTGTGTGTGTTTTATTAAACTGTGTGCGTGTTTTATTAAACTGTGTGTGTGTTTTATTAAACTGTGTGTGTGTTTTATTAAACTGTGTGTGTGTTTTATTAAACTGTATGTTTTATTAAACTGTGTGTGTGTTTTATTAAACTGTGTGTGTGTTTTATTAAACTGTGTGTGTGTTTTATTAAACTGTGTGCGTGTTTTATTAAACTGTGTGCGTGTTTTATTAAACTGTGTGCGTGTTTTATTAAACTGTGTGCGTGTTTTATTAAACTGTGTGCGTGTTTTATTAAACTGTGTGCGTGTTTTATTAAACTGTGTGCGTGTTTTATTAAACTGTGTGTGTGTTTTATTAAACTGTGTGCGTGTTTTATTAAACTGTGTGTGTGTTTTATTAAACTGTGTGTGTTTATTGCAACTGTGCGTGTGTTTTATTAAACTGTGTGTGTGTTTTATTAAACTGTGTGTGTGTTTTATTAAACTGTGTGTGTGTTTTATTAAACTGTGTGTGTGTTTTATTAAACTGTGTGTGTGTTTTATTAAACTGTGTGTGTGTTTTATTAAACTGTGTGCGTGTTTTATTAAACTGCGTGCGTGTTTTATTAAAATGTGTATGTGTTTTATTAAACTGTGTGTGTGTTTTATTAAACTGTGTGTGTGTTTTATTAAACTGTGCGTGTTTTATTAAACTGCGTGAGTGTTTTATTAAACTGCGTGCGTGTTTTATTAAACTGTTTGTGTGTTTTCTTAAACTGTGTGTGTGTTTTATTAAACTGTGTGTGGGTTTTATTAAACTGTGTGTGTGTTTTATTCAACTGTGTGTGTGTTTTATTAAACTGTGCGTGTGTTTTATTAAACTGTGTGTGTGTTTTATTAAACTGTGTGTGTGTTTTATTCAACTGTGTGTGTTTTATTAAACTGTGTGCATGTTTTATTAAACTGTGTGTGTGTTTTATTAAACTGTGTGAGTGTTTTATTCAACTGTGTGTGTGTTTTATTAAACTGTGTGTGTGTTTTATTAAACTGTGTGCGTGTTTTATTAAACTGTGTGTTTTATTAAACTGTGTGTGTGTTTTATTAAACTGTGTGCGTGTTTTATTAAACTGCGTGAGTGTTTTATTAAACTGTGTGTGTGTTTTATTAAACTGTGTGCGTGTTTTATTAAACTGTGTGTGTTTATTGCAACTGTGTGTGTGTTTTATTAAACTGTGTGTGTGTTTTATTAAACTGTGTGTGTGTTTTATTAAACTGTGTGTGTGTTTTATTAAACTGTATGCGTGTTTTATTAAACTGTGTGCGTGTTTTATTAAACTGTGTGCATGTTTTATTAAACTGTATGCGTGTTTTATTAAACTGTGTGCGTGTTTTATTAAACTGTGTGTGTGTTTTATTAAACTGTGTGTGTGTTTTATTAAACTGTATGCGTGTTTTATTAAACTGTGTGCGTGTTTTATTAAACTGTATGTGTGTTTTATTAAACTGTTTGTGTGTTTTATTAAACTGTGTGTGTGTTTTATTAAACTGTGTGCGTGTTTTATTAAACTGTGTGTGTGTTTATTGCAACTGTGTGTGTGTTTTATTAAACAGTGTGTGTGTTTTATTAAACTGTGTGTGTGTTTTATTAAACTGTGAGTGTGTTTTATTAAACTGTGTGTGTGTTTTATTAAACTGTGTGTGTGTTTTATTAAACTGTATGCGTGTTTTATTAAACTGTGTGCGTGTTTTATTAAACCGTGTGTGTGTTTTATTAAACTGTGTGTGTGTTTTATTAAACTGTATGCGTGTTTTATTAAACTGTGTGCGTGTTTTATTAAACTGTGTGTGTGTTTTATTAAACTGTTTGTGTGTTTTATTAAACTGTGTGTGTGTTTTATTAAACTGTGTGCGTGTTTTATTAAACTGTGTGTGTGTTTATTGCAACTGTGTGTGTGTTTTATTAAACAGTGTGTGTGTTTTATTAAACTGTGTGTGTGTTTTATTAAACTGTGAGTGTGTTTTATTAAACTGTATGCGTGTTTATTTAACTGTGTGTGTTTTTTATTAAACTGTGTGTGTGTTTTATTAAACTGGTAGTGTGTTTTATTAAACTGTGTGTGTGTTTTATTAAACTGTGTGTGTGTTTTATAAATCTATTTATAATTGTGTTTATTCCTGATTTTATAAATCTAATTGTATTTTATAAATTTATTGTGCTTTATTAAACTATTTGTGCCTAATATGAATCTATTTGATAGGACAGTGTAGAGGGAGCTTTACTCTGTATCTAATCCGTGCTGTACCTGCCCTGGGAGTGTTTGATGGGGACGTTGTAGAGGGAGCTTTACTCTGTATCTAACCCGTGCTGTACCTGCCCTGGGAGTGTTTGATGGGACAGTGTAGAGGGAGCTTTCCTCTGTATCTAACCCTGTGCTGCACCTGCCCTGGGAGTGTTTGATGGGGACAGTGTAGAGGGAGCTTTACTCTGTATCTAACCCGTGCTGTACCTGCCCTGGGAGTGTTTGATGGGACAGTGTAGAGGGAGCTTTACTCTGTATCTAACCCGTGCTGTACCTGCCCTGGGAGTGTTTGATAGGGACAGTGTAGTGGGAGCTTTACTCTGTATCTAACCCGTGCTGTACCTGCCTTGGGAGTGTTTGATGGGACAGTGTAGAGTGAGCTTTACTCTGTATCTAACCCATGCTGTACCTGCCCTGGGAGTGTTTGATGGGACAATGTAGAGGGAGCTTTACTCTGTATCTAACCCGTGCTGTACCTGCCCTGGGAGTGTTTGATGGGGACAGTGTAGAGGGAGCTTTACTCTGTATCTAACCCGTGCTGTACCTGCCCTGGGAGTGTTTGATGGGACAGTGTAGAGGGAGCTTTACTCGGTATCTAGCCCCGTGCTGTACCTGCCCTGGGAGTGTTTGAAGGGACAGTGTACAGGGAGCTTTACTCTGTATCTAACCCTGTGCTGTACCTACCCTGGGAGTGTTTAATGGGACAGTGTAGAGGAAGCTTTACTCTGTATCTAGCCCGTACTATACATGCCCTGGGAATGTTTGATGGGACAGCGTAGAGGGAGCTTTACTCTGTATCTAACCCGTGCTGTACCTGCCCTGGGAGTGTTTGATGGGGACAGTGTAGAGGGAGCTTTACTCTGTATCTAACCCCATGCTGTACCTGCCCTGGGAGTGTTTGATGGGACAGTGTAGATGAAGCTTTACTCTGTATCTAACCCGTGCTGTACCTGCTCTGGGAGTGTTTGATGGGGACAGTGTAGAGGGAGCTTTACTCTGTATCTAACCCCGTGCTGTACCGGCCCTGGGAGTGTTTGATGGGACAGTGTAGAGGGAGCTTTACTCTGTATCCAAGCGGTGCTGTACCTGCCCTGGGAGTGTTTCATGGGACAGTGCAGAGGGAAATTTATTCTGTATCTAACCCGTGCTGTACCTGCCCTGGGAGTGTTTGATGGGACAGTGTAGAGGGTGCATTACTCTGTATCTAACCCATGCTGTACCTGCTCTGGGAGTGTTTGATGGGGACAGTGTAGAGGGAGCTTTACTCTGTATGTAACCCCGTGCTGTACCTGCTCTGGGAGTGTTTGATGGGGACAGTGTAGAGGGAGCTTTACTCTGTATGTAACCCCGTGCTGTACCTGCCCTGGGAGTGTTTGATGGGGACAGTGTAAAGGGAGCTTTACTCTGTAGCTAACCGGTGCTGTACCTGCCCTGGGAGTGTTTGATGGGACAGGGGAGAGGGAGCTTTACTCTGTACCTAACCCGTGCTGCACCTGCCCTGGGAGTGTTTGATGGGGACAGTGTAGAGGGAGCTTTACTCTGTATCTAACCCCGTGCTGTACCTGCCCTGGGAGTGTTTGAAGGGACAGTGTAGAGGGAGATTTACTCTGTATCTTACCCCGTGCTGTACCTGCCCTGGGAGTGTTTGATGGGACAGTGTAGAGGTTGCATTACTCTGTAACTAACCCATGCTGTACCTGCTCTGGGAGTGTTTGATGGGGACAATGTAGAGGGAGCTTTACTCTGTATGTAACCCCGTGCTGTACCTGCCCTGGGAGTGTTTGATGGGACAGTGTAGAGGGAGCTTTACTCTGTATCTACCCGATGCTGTACCTGCCCTGGGAGTGTTTGTTGGGGACATTGTCGAGGGAACTTTACTCTGTATCTAACCCCGTGCTGTATCTGCACTGGGAGAGTTTGATGGGGACAGTGCAGAGGGAGCTTTACTCTGTATCTAACTCATGCTGTACCTGCCCTGGGAGTGTTTGATGGGACAGTGTAGAGGGAGCTTTACTCTGTATTTAACCCTGTGCGGTACCTGCCGTGGAAGTGTTTGATGGGACAGTGTAGAGGGAGCTTTACTCTGTATCTAACCCATGCTGTACCCGCCCTGGGTGTGTTTGATGGGACAGTGTAGAGGGAGCTTTACTCTGTGTCTAACCCGTGCTGTACCTGCCCTGGGAGTGTTTGATGGGACAGTGTAGAGGGAGCTTTACACTGTATCTAAACCCGTGCTGTACCTGTCATGGGAATGTTTGATGGGAGAATGTAGAGGGAGCTTTACTCTGTATCTAACCCGTGCTGTACCTGCCCTGGGAGTGTTTGATGGGGACAGTGTAGAGGGAGCTTTACTCTGTATCTAACCCGTGCTGTACCTGCCCTGGGAGTGTTTGATGGGGACAGTGTAGAGGGAGCTTTACTCTGTATCTAACCTGTGCTGTACCTGCCCTGGGAGTGTTTGATGGGGACAGTGTAGAGGGAGCTTTACTCTGTATCTAACCCATGCTGTACCTGCCCTGGGAGTGTTTGATGGGACAGTGTAGAGGGAGCTTTACTCTGTATCTAACCCGTGCTGTACCTGCCCTGGGAGTGTTTGATGGGACAGTGTAGAGGGAGCTTTACTCTGTATCTAACCCGTGCTGTACCTGCCCTGGGAGTGTTTGATGGGACAGTGCAGACGGAGCTTTACTCTGTATCTAACCCGTGCTGTACCTGCCCTGGGAGTGTTTAATGGGACAGTGTAGAGGGAGATTTACTCTGTATCTAACCCGTGCTGTACCTGCCCTGGGAGTGTTTGATGGGGTAAGTGTAGAGGGAGCTTTACTCTGTATCTAACCCGTGCTGTACCTGCCCTGGGAGTGTTTGATGGGACAGTGTAGAGGGAGCTTTACTCTGTATCTAACCTCGTGCTGTACCTGCCCTGGGAGTGTTTGATGGGGACAGTGTAGAGGGAGCTTTACTCTGTATCTAACCCATGCTGTACCTGCCCTGGGAGTGTTTGATGGGACAGTGTAGAGGGCGCTTTACTTTGTATCTAACCCGTGCTGTACCTGCCCTGGGAGTGTTTGATGGGATAGTGTAGAGGGAGCTTTACTCTGTATCTAACCCGTGCTGTACCTGCCCTGGGAATGTTTGATGGGATAGTGTAGAGGGAGCTTTACTCTGTATCTAACCCGTGCTGTACCTGCCCTGAGAGTGTTTGATGGGGACAGTGTAGAGGGAGCTTTACTCTGTATCTAACCCGTGCTGTACCTGCCCTGGGAGTGTTTGATGGGACAGTGTAGAGGGAGCTTTACTCTGTATCTAACCTCGTGCTGTACCTGCCCTGGGAGTGTTTGATGGGACAGTGTAGAGGGAGCTTTACTCTGTATCTAACCCGTGCTGTACTTGCCCTGGGAGTGTTTGATGGGACAGTGTAGAGGGAGCTTTACTCTGTATTTAACCCGTGCTGTACCTGCCCTGGGAGTGTTTGATGGGACAGTCTAGAGGGAGCTTTACTCTGTATCTAACCCGTGCTGTACCTGCCCTGGGAGTGTTTGATGGGACAGTGTAGAGGCAGCTTTACTCTGTATCTAACCCGTGCTGTACCTGCCCTGGGAGTGTTTGATGGGACAGTGTAGAGGGAGCTTTACTCTGTATCTAACCCGTGCTGTACCTGCCCTGGGAGTGTTTGATGGGACAGTGTAGAGGCAGCTTTACTCTGTATCTAACCCGTGCTGTACCTGACCTGGGAGTGTTTGATGGGACAGTGTAGAGGGAGCTTTACTCTGTATCTAACCCCGTGCTGTACCTGCCCTGGGAGTGTTTGATGGGGACAGTGTAGAGGGAGCTTTACTCTGTATCTAACCCCGTGCTGTACCTGCCCTGGGAGTGTTTGATGGGACAGTGTAGAGGGAGCTTTACTCTGTATCTAACCCGTGCTGTACCTGCCCTGGGAGTGTTTGATGGGGACAGTGTAGAGGGAGCTTTACTCTGTATCTAACCCCGTGCTGTACCTTCCCTGGGAGTGTTTGATGGGACAGTGTAGAGGGAGCTTTACTCTGTATCTAACCCGTGCTGTACCTGCCCTGGGAGTGTTTGATGGGGACAGTGTAGAGGGAGCTTTACTCTGTATCTGACCCGTGCTGTACCTGCCCTGGGAGTGTTTGATGGGACAGTGTAGAGGGAGCTTTGCTCTGTATCTAACCCGTGATGTACCTGCCCTGGGACTGTTTGATGGGGCAGTGTAGAGGGAGCTTTACTCTGTATCTAACCCGTGCTGTACCTGTCCTGGGAGTGTTTGATGGGGACAGTGTAGAGGGAGCTTTACTCTGTATCTAACCCGTGCTGTACTTGCCCTGGGAGTGTTTGATGGGACAGTGTAGAGGGAGCTTTACTCTTTATCTAACCCGTGCTGCACCTGCCCTGGGAGTGTTTGATGGGACAGTGTAGAGGGAGCTTTACTCTGTATCTAACCCGTGCTGTACCTGCCCTGGGAGTGTTTGATGGGACAGTGTAGAGTGAGCTTTACTCTGTATCTAACCCATGCTGTACCTGCCCTGGGAGTGTTTGATGGGACAGTGTAGAGGGAGCTTTACTCTGTATCTAACCCGTGCTGTACCTGCCCTGGGAGTGTTTGATGGGGACAGTGTAGAGGGAGCTTTACTCTGTATCTAACCCGTGCTGTACCTGCCCTGGGAGTGTTTGATGGGACAGTGCAGAGGGAGCTTTACTCTGTATCTAACCCGTGCTGTACCTGCCCTGGGAGTGTTTGATGGGGACAGTGTAGAGGGAGCTTTACTCTGTATCTAATAGGTTAAATACAGCTTTGAGGACTTGACATGGTGGCCATTACTGCGACATGGCTGCAAACTCGACATGATTGGGAGTTAAATATTCCAGTTTATATTGTATTTAGGAAGAATTGGGAAACTGGAAGAGGAGGAGGGGTAGCCTTATTTATTAATGACACTATTACACATAAATACTGTGTCAACAAGAGCAGGCCAGAGGCTGGGTATTCCGCGGTGAGTGTCTCACCTCCTGACTCCCCAAAGCCTTTCCACCATCTACAAGGCACAAGTCAGGAGTGTGATGGAACACCCTCCACTTGCCTGGATGAGTTGCAGCTCCAACAACACTCGAGAAGCTCGACACCACCCAGGACAAAGCAGCCCGCTTGATGGGCACCCCGTCCACCACCTTAAACACTCACTCCCTCCACCACCGGCGCACCGTGGCTGCAGTGTGGACCATCTACAAGATGCACTGCAGCAACTCGCCAAGGCTTCTTTGGCAGCACCTCCCAAACCCGCCACCTCTTCCGCCTAGAAGGACAAGGGCAGCAGGCGCTCGGGAACACCGCCACCTCCAAGTCACACACCATCCTGACTTAGAAGTATACCGCCGATCCTTCATCGTCGCTGGGTCAAAATCCTGGAACTCCCTCCCTAACAGCGCTGTGGGAGCACCTTCACCACACGGGACTGCAGCGGTTCAAGAAGGCGGCTCACCACCACCTTCTCAAGGGCGACTAGGGATGGGCAATAAACGCTGGGCCTTGCCAGCGATGCCCAGATCCCATAATCGAATAATAAAATCAACAGTATTAGGAGAGGACATAGGTAAGGGAAAGCAATCAGCAGAGACTCTATGGTTGGAGTTGACGAATAAGCGACTTAAAGCTGTCGTGGGAATTGTCTGTAGGCTTCCTAATAGTCGCAATGAAATGGCAGAATGTATGAATTCGGAGACTAGAGAGGCTTGCAGCAAAAGCAGAGTTGTTTTAATGGGAGACTTTAATTTTCATCTAGATTGGGAAGAGCAGAATAGCTCGAGTCAGAAAGGTGGTGAACTTCGTGATGGTGTTCAAGATAGTTTTCTGAAGCTATATGTTCTAGAAATGTCTTCACCCAGAGGGTTGTGCGGGTCTGGAACTCACTGCCTGAAAGGGTGGTAGAGGCAGGAACCCTCACCACATTTAAACAGTACTTGGATGTACACTTGGGATGCTGTAACCTGCAGGGCTACGGACCGAGAGCTGGGATGGGGGATTCGGCTGGAGAGCTCTTTGTTGGCCGGCGCGGACACGATGGGCCGAAGTGGCCTCCTTCCGTGCAGTAACTTTCCATGATTCTATGAACCAACAAGGGGACAGGTCATATTCGATTTAGTAATGAGCAATGAGCCAGACTTGGTCAATCTAACAGTAAAGGAAGATTTATCTAACAGTGATCATAATACGATTGAATTCAATGTTAGGTTTGAAAAGGAGAAGTTTAACACAGTTACAGTACTAAAATTGTAGATTTTGGTACGGCTAACTTTAATTGGACCAGAGGCTGATGGCAGCAAAGGTCAAATCTGTGATCGGGTAAAACTACAGATGAACAGTGGGAGTGTTTGAAAAACAATTTAGCTTAATACAGGACCAATATATACTCCAAGGGGCAAAAGCTCTAATTACCAAATAAAACAGCCATGGTCGACGAGAGAGGGGAGCGGTAACATGAAACTAAAGCAAAGGGCATATATAAGTACAAAGAATAGGGTAGGTCCAGGGGACAGGGAGAGATATAAAGAACATATATAAGTACAATGAATAGGGTAGGTCCGGGGACAGGGAGAGATATAAAGAACATATAATAAGTACAAAGAATAGGGTAGGTCCAGGGGACAGGGAGAGATATAAAGAACATATATAAGTACAAAGAATAGGGTAGGTCCGGGGACAGGGAGAGATATAAAGAACATATAATAAGTACAAAGAATAGGGTAGGTCCAGGGGACAAGGAGAGATATAAAGAACATATATAAGTACAAAGAATAGGGTAGGTCCGGGGACAGGGAGAGATATAAAGAACATATATAAGTACAAAGAATAGGGTAGGTCCGGGGACAGGGAGAGATATAAAGAACATATATAAGTACAATGAATAGGGTAGGTCCAGGGGACAGGGAGAGATATAAAGAACATATAATAAGTACAAAGAATAGGGTAGGTCCGGGGACAGGGAGAGATATAAAGAACATATATAAGTACAATGAATAGGGTAGGTCCAGGGGACAGGGAGAGATGTAAAGAACATATATAAGTACAAAGAATAGGGTAGGTCCGGGGGACAGGGAGAGATATAAAGAACATATATAAGTACAATGAATAGGGTAGGTCCAGGGGACAGGGAGAGATGTAAAGAACATATATAAGTACAAAGAATAGGGTAGGTCCAGGGACAGGGAGAGATATAAAGAACATATATAAGTACAAAGAATAGGGTAGGTCCGGGGACAGGGAGAGATATAAAGAACATATATAAGTACAAAGAATAGGGTAGGTCCGGGGGACAGGGAGAGATATAAAGAACATATATAAGTACAAAGAATAGGGTAGGTCCGGGGACAGGGAGAGACATAAAGAACATATATAAGTACAATGAATAGGGTAGGTCCAGGGGACAGGGAGAGATATAAAGAACATATATAAGTACAAAGAATAGGGTAGGTCCAGGGGACAGGGAGAGATATAAAGAACATATATAAGTACAAAGAATAGGGTAGGTCCGGGGACAGGGAGAGATATAAAGAACATATATAAGTACAAAGAATAGGGTAGGTCCGGGGACAGGGAGAGATATAAAGAACATATATAAGTACAAAGAATAGGGTAGGTCCGGGGGACAGGGAGAGATATAAAGAACATATAATAAGTACAAAGAATAGGGTAGGTCCAGGGGACAGGGAGAGATATAAAGAACATATATAAGTACAAAGAATAGGGTAGGTCCGGGGACAGGGAGAGATATAAAGAACATATATAAGTACAAAGAATAGGGTAGGTCCGGGGGACAGGGAGAGATATAAAGAACATATAATAAGTACAATGAATAGGGTAGGTCCGGGGGACAGGGAGAGATATAAAGAACATATATAAGTACAAAGAAAAGGGTAGGTCCGGGGACAGGGAGTGATATAAAGAACATATATAAGTACAATGAATAGGGTAGGTCCGGGGACAGGGAGAGATATAAAGAACATATAATAAGTACAAAGAATAGGGTAGGTCCGGGGACAGGGAGAGATATAAAGAACATATATAAGTACAATGAATAGGGTAGGTCCGGGGACAGGGAGAGATATAAAGAACATATATAAGTACAAAGAATAGGGTAGGTCCGGGGGACAGGGAGAGATATAATGAACATATAATAAGTACAATGAATAGGGTAGGTCCGGGGGACAGGGAGAGATATAAAGAACATATATAAGTACAAAGAATAGGGTAGGTCCGGGGGACAGGGAGAGATATAAAGAACATATATAAGTACAAAGAATAGGGTAGGTCCAGGGGACAGGGAGAGATATAAAGAACATATAATAAGTACAATGAATAGGGTAGGTCCGGGGACAGGGAGAGATATAAAGAACATATATAAGTACAAAGAATAGGGTAGGTCCAGGGGACAGGGAGAGATATAAAGAACATATATAAGTACAAAGAATAGGGTAGGTCCAGGGGACAGGGAGAGATATAAAGAACATATATAAGTACAATGAATAGGGTAGGTCCGGGGGACAGGGAGAGATATAAAGAACATATAATAAGTACAATGAATAGGGTAGGTCCAGGGGACAGGGAGAGATATAAAGAACATATATAGGTACAAAGAATAGGGTAGGTCCGGGGGACAGGGAGAGATATAAAGAACATATATAAGTACAAAGAATAGGGTAGGTCCAGGGACAGGGAGAGATATAAAGAACATATATAAGTACAAAGAATAGGGTAGGTCCGGGGACAGGGAGAGATATAAAGAACATATATAAGTACAAAGAATAGGGTAGGTCCGGGGGACAGGGAGAGATATAAAGAACATATATAAGTACAAAGAATAGGGTAGGTCCGGGGACAGGGAGAGACATAAAGAACATATATAAGTACAATGAATAGGGTAGGTCCAGGGGACAGGGAGAGATATAAAGAACATATATAAGTACAAAGAATAGGGTAGGTCCGGGGACAGGGAGAGATATAAAGAACATATATAAGTACAAAGAATAGGGTAGGTCCGGGGGACAGGGAGAGATATAAAGAACATATAATAAGTACAAAGAATAGGGTAGGTCCAGGGGACAGGGAGAGATATAAAGAACATATATAAGTACAAAGAATAGGGTAGGTCCGGGGACAGGGAGAGATATAAAGAACATATATAAGTACAAAGAATAGGGTAGGTCCGGGGGACAGGGAGAGATATAAAGAACATATAATAAGTACAATGAATAGGGTAGGTCCGGGGGACAGGGAGAGATATAAAGAACATATATAAGTACAAAGAAAAGGGTAGGTCCGGGGACAGGGAGTGATATAAAGAACATATATAAGTACAATGAATAGGGTAGGTCCGGGGACAGGGAGAGATATAAAGAACATATAATAAGTACAAAGAATAGGGTAGGTCCGGGGACAGGGAGAGATATAAAGAACATATATAAGTACAATGAATAGGGTAGGTCCGGGGACAGGGAGAGATATAAAGAACATATATAAGTACAAAGAATAGGGTAGGTCCGGGGGACAGGGAGAGATATAATGAACATATAATAAGTACAATGAATAGGGTAGGTCCGGGGGACAGGGAGAGATATAAAGAACATATATAAGTACAAAGAATAGGGTAGGTCCGGGGGACAGGGAGAGATATAAAGAACATATATAAGTACAAAGAATAGGGTAGGTCCAGGGACAGGGAGAGATATAAAGAACATATATAAGTACAATGAATAGGGTAGGTCCGGGGACAGGGAGAGATATAAAGAACATATATAAGTACAAAGAATAGGGTAGGTCCGGGGGACAGGGAGAGATATAAAGAACATATAATAAGTACAATGAATAGGGTAGGTCCAGGGGACAGGGAGAGATATAAAGAACATATAATAAGTACAATGAATAGGGTAGGTCCGGGGGACAGGGAGAGATATAAAGAACATATAATAAGTACAAAGAATAGGGTAGGTCCGGGGACAGGGAGAGATATAAAGAACATATAATAAGTACAATGAATAGGGTAGGTCCGGGGACAGGGAGAGATATAAAGAACATATATAAGTACAAAGAATAGGGTAGGTCCGGGGGACAGGGAGAGATATAAAGAACATATATAAGTACAATGAATAGGGTAGGTCCAGGGGACAGGGAGAGATATAAAGAACATATATAGGTACAAAGAATAGGGTAGGTCCGGGGGACAGGGAGAGATATAAAGAACATATAATAAGTACAATGAATAGGGTAGGTCCGGGGACAGGGAGAGATATAAAGAACATATATAAGTACAAAGAATAGGGTAGGTCCGGGGACAGGGAGAGATATAAAGAACATATAATAAGTACAAAGAATAGGGTAGGTCCGGGGACAGGGAGAGATATAAAGAACATATATAAGTACAAAGAATAGGGTTGGTCCAGGGGACAGGGAGAGATATAAAGAACATATATAAGTACAATGAATAGGGTAGGTCCGGGGACAGGGAGAGATATAAAGAACAGCAAAGGAAAACAAAAAAGATAGTATGAGCCGCAAAAAGGGAATATGAAAGGAAACTTGCGAGGGATATCATGATTAACACAAAATACTTTTACAATTATTTTGGAAGGAGAAGGGTAGTCAAGGGTAACGTGGGCCCTTTGAAAGATGGGGTAATATTGCAAACTTGTCTCAATCTTCACAGTAAAGGAAGAGGATAATATACCTGATAATTATTCCAGGGAAATTAATAATCAATCAAAGACCGGGACTCACTGAAGTTAACGTAAGCAAGAAAACAGTATTAGAAAAACTAGTGGCACAGAGGACTGTCAAATCCCCCGGATCTGATGGTTTCCACCCCAGGGTTTTCAAAGAAGTAGGTGAGGAAATTGCAGGTGCAGGGCAGCACGGTGGCATAGCGGTTAGCACTGTTGCCTCACAGCGCCAGGGACCCGGGTTCAAATCCGGCCTTGGGTGACTGTCTGTGTGGAGTTTGCACATTCTCCCCGTGTTTGCGTGGGTTTCCTCCGGGTGCTCCGGTTTCCTCCCACAGTCCAAAGATGTGCGGGTTAGGTTGATTGGCCATGATAAAAATTGGCCCTTAGTGTTAGGGGGGATTAAATACGTGGGGTTACGGGGTTACAGGGTTAGGGCTTGGGTGGGATGGCTGTCGGTGTAGGGACCGCGTGCTAGGGTTTGGATGATCAGCCATGATCTCGTTGAATGGCGGAGCAGGCTCGAAGGGCCGAATGGCCGACTCCTGCTTCTATGTTTCTATGTTAGCCATAATCTTCCAAAGCTCCCTCGATTCAGGAATTGTCCCTTTAGATTAGAAAATTGCAACTGTTACTTCATTATTTAAGAAAGGTGAGAGATTCTGTAAGGGGTTTTCTCCGATACTGGCCCCCCGTTACATACAGTTCTTGGACGTCAGGATTTATAGGAACAAAATACACACGGCCCAGGGTTTTGGCTCAACCTTTGATTGGTTCGTTTATTGAACACACACGCACAATTACTTCCCCAGTATAAATCCCTACGATTTATATCAGGCTAACAACCCCAAAGTACAAACCCCTACGCAAGGGTCATTTGCATCGACACAATATGACACAGTTAAACCCGTCCGCGATTTAACTGTTACATATAAAGTTGCCCAGACTCGATCACAAAACCCTTATTGTGATCTGAGTGAAACTCACAAACTTACTCAGACTCAATCAGAAAAGGCCCTCTATGATTTGACTAAAACATGCAATCCCCACTCCCGACCGGCTGTCTCTTGGAGTTGACTGTAGGCCTGAATCTTTCTGTTCGCTGTTCTGCCGTCGGTTTCCCACACCACTGTCTTCGAAGTGATCTTACTTTCAACCAAAACCAACTTGCAGTATCTCCTGGCCCCTTCTGAGGGTACGATTCGTTTCAAAATGTGTGAATTGTTCCTGGTATTGTCCATTAATTTGAGATATCTTTCTGACAATGCAACCCTCCCAAAGTGACTGCATATGCGAAGCTGTTGGTTTCTGTAAGCATTCGTGTTCCAAAGGCTCGAGGCCCGGCCCATTGTCTAGGCCTGCCCTGAAACTGATTATTCGGGGGCCATGGTCTGAGGTGGACAATGTAACCCCTTAAGGTACATGAATATGCAGATGTTCTTGTTCAGACTTTAGATTCGTTTATTAGATTGTCTGTAATCCAGCCTCTTGAAGGTTCGTAGTTTCGGCTGCAATGTTTGAATTAACCCTTAATTGCCGAGCCCTTTTTGCGGGCTGTGCACTTCTGGGTTTTTATATTTCATAGTCCAATATTTTTACCGTTGGGGGGCAGGAATCGATCCTACATCTCCCCCCTTTAATATCTCTTACATTAGAGATATTACTTCCATCCATTCTTCTGCCGCGGAGGGTGCATTGTCGGTTCCAGCCAATTCTCACATTTTTTACACATCTATACATTTGACTCTATAATCCCAAATCCCCATTATAAAGTCTTTCCTGTTTGTCCCTTTATACCCTTCGTTTCGTTTTACACGATAACCTGAACAGAGAGAACGCCATAATTATCAATACATGTGAGGCAATTCAGATCCGGGGAGGAATTTCAATATTAAACCCAATGTCCCACCAAGGTGGGGTGGTCATTTCCCTGATATCCGCTCGTGTTTCTCGGTTTTCCTGCTGGAGGGTGTAGTAATGTTTCTGGGAACGCTCCGCTTCCTTTACCAGTTTTGTCAAATGCTCAGGGAATGGCGGGATATCATGCCCAAAAATGTGATATAAAATCTTGGAGGTTTGGTAAAATACTGTGAGATTTACTGAGGTGTGATCTGAAATAGGGATTATCCTTTCCTGCGCCACTTGCACCTCTATCAGGGGTTTAAAACAAAAGATCGAGTCGTAAATTGGTATCATTGTGTAGCCTATACTGATTCGCACTGGCGGTGACACAATAGGTTCCGTTCCCCTCATAAGCAACCTGGGGCGGGACGTGCCTCTGAGCCATCACCTCCATGGGACAGTTGATCGGTCGTGCGCTTTCAGATTCAAAACCACACACCGGTCGGTCGAACACATTCGGGTGATGTGGGCACAACACTACATGTGCCCCCCCCGCCCCCTTCCTGACATCCCTTCAGATCCGTGCTGGTCATGGAGTTCCCCCGTTTAACCACATACGGAGGCGCCCCATGATGCCGCACATGTACCCCATTTCGGATAACACCAACATTTTCCACCCGATATAACGGCACTGGCCGTTGTGACTGACCCATCACTGGCATCTTGAGAACTATTCAATTTCAATTCAATTTTATTTGTCATATATGCAGCAGATGTGTGTACTGCACAATGAAATGTTGATTTTTACAAGTCCTCCCAACATTGGAATAAATATACCATAATAATGATAAAAATACTAATAGAAATACAGTATTAAATAAAACAACAGTAATAAATAATAATAAATTATTCGTTCATGAGTCTTATGGCCTGGGGGTAGAAGCTGTTTCGAAACCTGCTGGTAGAAGCTGTTTCGAAACCCATTATGGTTTGGTTGTACTGATCACAAACGATTGGGACCGGGTATGCTCCGGAGGCCAACTGTAGCTGGCACGGGTTCATGAGATTGTCATAAGTGCTTAAGGCTCTTAGGTGTCTGTTGTCAATCCATGATGGTACACGACCCTGCTCCAGATCCTCTAAATTACTACGCCCCTCGTTTAATAACCAGGCACCATACATAACACACGCATCATTTTGCGCGGCCCGGTCCGACACGTTCCAGGTCCTCCTTTATTAAGTTGTTTATGGTCAGGGCTCAGCTATCAATTCTTTTAGGTGAATGGTCATTACTTGGTCTTCTTGTAATTCCTGTCCCTCAATCTCATTCCCCTCCCCCAGTATCCTCTTTAGCTGATCCCGTAAGGTTTGCAGCTGGGCATTATCTGTACTATTGACCAGTGACGTCCCCGTATTAAACACCATGGCTGCATCATTGACCAATCCCCTCTTCCGTCTCCCCAAACCAGTGTGACTGTTGTCAGCTCGTTTCTACAAATCCTTCCGCCTTTCTTCCCCATTGTTCAACTCGTAGAATTGCCGGAACATTTCTTTTAATAGTTTCTTGTACAATTTTTCCGTTTCAGCTGGGCATCACTGGGGTAGCCGTACCTTTGTCAAATTACGGATGACAGATGCTCCCTCGTAATGCACGTCATGGTACAACACCTTCCCTGTTGGAATCAGTACTAACCCATTCCTAGGTCCGGGTGTTGCTATGGGGCACTTAACCTCTTTATCCCGTGTCTTTGGGGCTGATGGTAGGGGCTTCTTATTGTGTGCTACTAGTTCGGTAGCATTGACTGCGTTTGGAGGATCTGGGACCACACACGAATCGAAACTCTGAGTCCCGCCTATTCCAGACCCGGAATCTTGCCATTGACGTTTAAAAGCGATGGACGCCCCCTTCTGGCATTTACGTTCCGATCCTCCCACACACACATAAACCCCTTGTTCCTCCTTCCACCACTTGTCCCAACATAATTTTACACCCCCCTTTGTCCCCACAATCGATCTGTATGAGTCGTTCCCCAATCTTTCCCAATCTGTGGATTCATTACCCTTTGCCTTGTCTGTTTTCCGTAGCCGTTGCCACCATCCCACGGAGATACTTCCCCAGCATTCTAGGCACACTTGCCTTCCCTCGTTCACCAGTACCTTTTTGGTGGTGATATTTAATTTGGGGCAAGGCACTGATGCTTCACCGAATTAGTAACTAGCGTAATTGGAATATTTAGTGGAATTTGACCCAAACCAACCCGGCCATACTCCCTCATGGAAGTATGCAGCCATCCCGTCTATATTAATGATTTGGAGGAAGGGACCGAGTGCAACATATCCAAGTTTGCCGACGATACAAAGATGGGAGGGAAAGCAATGAGTAAGGAGGACATAAAAAACCTGCAAAAGGACATAGACAGGCTAAGTGAGTGGGCAGAGATTTGGCAGATGCAATATAATGTTGGAAAGTATGAGGTTATGCACTTTGGCAGAAAAAATGAAAGAGCAAGTTATTATCTAAATGGGGAGAAACTGCAAAGTGCGACAGTACAAAGGGATCTGGGGGTCCTGGTGCATGAAACACAGAAAGTTAGTATGCAGGTGCAGCAGGTGATCAGGAAGGCCAATGGAATCTTGGCTTTTATTGCAAGGGGGATGGAGTATAAAAACAGGGAAGTCTTGCTGCAGTTATACAGGGTATTGGTGAGGCCACACCTGGAATACTGCATGCAGTTTTGGTTTCCATATTTAAGAAGAGATACACTTGCTCTCGAGGCGGTTCAGAGAAGATTCACTCGGTTGATTCCGGAGATGAGGGGGTTGACGTATGAGGAAAGGTTGAGTAGGTTGGGCCTCTACTCATTGGAGTTCAGAAGAATGAGAGGCGATCTTATCGAAACATATAAGATTGTGAGGGGGCTTGATCGGGTGGATGCGGTGAGAATGTTTCCACTGATGGGTGAGACTAGAACTAGGGGGCATATTCTAAGAATAAGGGGCTGCCCTTTCAAAACTGAGATGAGGAGAAACTTCTTCACTCAGAGGGTAGTAAATCTATGGAATTTGCTACCCCAGAGAACTGCGGAAGCTGCAACATTAAATAAATTTAAAATGGAGATAGACAGTTTCCTAGCAGATAAGGGAATTAGGGGTTACGGGGAGAGGGCAGGGAAGTGGACGTGAGTCTAGATTCGGATCAGCCATGATCCTATTGAATGGCGGAGCAGGCCCGAGGGGCCGTATGGCCTACTCCTGCTCCTACTTCTTATGTTCTTATGCCCCGTGCTCTACCTCCCCGTGTTACGGTGGGCCCAGCTCCTCCCATACACCCATAAGTAAATGACATCTCGATGTCACCTCGCTCCATCTGTCCTGATCTGATCAGGATTACCAACAGGCCCAGCCACAGAGTGCATTCCATCCTGCATCCTCCGTTCAACTCGCCTCTGCAAATAAAGGAAAAGAAAACTAGCAGCCCTCTGAGAGAGGCCTTCGCTCCACAGGTCAGACTTAGGTTATATACATTTATACATGCTGTGATTGCTGCAATCACCGCGTCCCTTTTTGCTGACTGTCCGGTTGGGACCTCTTGCGGCTCGGGGTCGGTGTGCGAGGAGGCGCCCAAGGCACCCTAGGTCGGGGTGTTCGACTTCTCCGTCTCACCGCTCCGCTCTCTGGGTTTTCGTCATCATCCCACAACATGGGAGAAAAACTCACACTGGTCAAACGCATGATCGTTCCCTGGGCTCTGGTTTGTTTTATTCCCCTCTTCCCGGGGTCATCGCGTTTACATTGATTGACGTGGAACCACTTTGTCCGTTTTGGCAGCTGCACTGCATAAACCATAGGGCTTGCCTTGTCCACTATACTGTACGGCCCCATGTACAGTGGCTCGACAGCCCCAACCCGAGCATAATTTCTCACCATGACCTGGTCCCCTACCTTCCACTCCTGTACTCTCTGTGGCTCGAACAGCATTCTATTCTTCTGGTGCTGGCTTCCCATGTTAGTTGCAGCTTCCCATTGTACTGTCCTCACGGTCTCATACAGGTCTTTTACCAACCGGTCCCGGTTGATCTCCCTGGTCAGTCAGGACCGGTGCCAACACAAGTCGGGGTCCTCATCACCCTACCACTCATCAGCTCATACGGAGAGTGTCCTGTACTTTTGGAGAGGCTGGCCCTGATATTCATGAGCACTAGAAGAAGGACCTCGTCCCATTTCTTTGGGTACCCCCCTATCTCCTTCCTAAGCCTTTCCACTTTAAGGTCCTTTCCACTATTCCCGATGATTGGGGGTTATGCGCCACCTGCCACTTTCCCTGTATTCCTAGCAGCTTCAGGGTGTCAGGGTGGCCTGCATTACTAGTCCGGTGAAATGACTTCCCTGATCTGACTCTACTATTAGGGGCAGTCCCCACCGGGAAAACACTTCCTTTGCTAGAATCTTCGCCGTGTTTAACGCTGTCGCTGCCCTACAAGGAAAAGCTTCCACCCATTTCGAGAAAGTATCCACTAATACCGGGCAATGTTTATTGCCCCTGCTTGTGGTGGGCAGTGGCCCAATGAAATCTACCTGTATAGACGGCCATGGTCCCTCGACCCTCCTCATGTGTCCCAAAGGAACCTTCCTTCGGTGGGGGCCTGGGTTATTCGCTGCGCACACTAAACAGTTCTCGCAATAATCCCTTACACCTTCCCGGAGCTGGGGCCACCATTCCACAGCCTCCACTTTATTCCAGGTCGTTCCTGGCCCTGGATGTCCGGCCCCCCGGACCCCCATGAGCTAGCTGCAAAAATTCTTCCCTGTACTGCACGGGCACGACCCACCTATTCCCCTTGACTAACATCCCCTGTTTCACTGCTACATCCGCTGGCTGCTCCAAAGGTCCCTCTACGGGCTTCCCACATTCCTTATCCTTAATTACCGTTTTAAGGACTGCACCTTGCAGCTGAGCGTGTTTCAAATCGGGTGGTAATTGTACCTCCGCAGGTCCCTCTTTCCCCTTTACAGCCATGATCTGTCCGGATCAGTATGGGTCCCAAGGTATCCCTTCCCCTGCCCCCACTGTGGCCAGTACATCAGCCTCCTGATTCCCTTTCCACTTAGGCTCTGTCTTGGAATGCGCTTTACCCTTTTGGATGTAGTAATCCTGCTGGTTACTACCCGTGATGTTCAGAATGACTTCTAACCGAGGGGCCGTCACCAACGGCTGCCCGTCTGAGGACTTGACCCCTCGCCGAGCCCATATTGCTAGATACTCCGTGCAGGAGTTGCAAGTGAATGTTGAGTCCAAACATATTGTAGAGGGTCCTCTTGTATTGTTCCACGGAAGCTCAACGTAAACTCGAGGAACAGCACCTCATCTTCCGATTAGGCACTCTGCAGCCTTCCAGACTCAATATCGAGTTCAACAATTTCAGATCATAAGCTCGGCCCCATTTCATTTTCTCTTGTAATTGTTCCACTCCTTTCCCCCCCCCCCTTTCCTTTTGTTTCTCTCTCACACCTGGCAGCTATCTTTTGCCCTGCCAGTACACTTTACACCTAATCCCAGCCTATTACCATCTCGTCTAGCTTCCAATCTCTTTTACTTCTTTTGTTTCTTTTATTCTTTTGTCCGATCGCAGCCCTGCCTTCGATCTAGTTTCTTTTCTTTCCAGTTTTGAAGAAGGGTCCAACCCGAAACGTCAACTCAAATTTCTCTCCACGGATGTTGCCTGACCTGCTGAGTTTTTCCAGCATTTTCTGTTGTTATTTCGGATTTCCAACATCTGCAGTATTTTGCTATCATATTGTAGAGGGGGTTGGGGATTCACTGGGGGGTGTGACTACATACGTTATGGCCGCCAGTTCAGCCTGCTGTGCACTCAAAGTGTTGGGGAGTTTTATGGCCTTCTCTATCCCTGCCTCTGGATCATAAATCCCGCAACCTGTCCCTCTCTCTCCGTTTGTCCCCGAACTAGACCCATCCACATAAATGTCTCTACCTGTCGGGTGTTCCCCAGCCCGGAATCCCACATCTACATCCCACACTCCTTCTACCGAGCACGCGTGAGCCGTTCCCGGATAAAGCAGATTCGGGGCGAGCTTTGGCTCCCCTAGTCTTTCCACCTTCAGGTCCAACTGAGGAAGCAGCAATGGGCAATCCTACTGCTACTCACTGTCCCGTCCTTCATCCTCCCGTCCAGTGACATCAGTGTCGGGGTGTGACAGGTCAATAGGGTCACTGTAGCTGACCCTGTGAACGACCGAAAGTGTTTGATGGCCCAGAAGGTCGGCAAAAGATGCCGCTCGTAATTAGAAAATCTCTTTTCGACCTCTGTAAGAACTTGGGAGGCGGAGGCCACCGGTCTCAACTTGCCGTGCCACTCTTGGAGTAACACTGTTCCCCAGTAGCCGCTACCTCCAGGTAAAAGTCCTGGTCCCCATTTATTGCTCCTAACGCGGGTGCCGTTTGTAGGTCCTCTTTTAAGCGCGTAAATGATTCCTGGCAACTTTCACCCCACTCCCATTCTACTCCCTTCCTAAGAAGCCTCAGCAAAGGGGCTGCCGTGGCTGCATATCCTTCGATAAACTCCCTGCAGTAACCCGTTATTCCCAGGAAAGACCTTACCCCAGACACATCCTTCGGAACGGGTAGTTCCTGGACTGCCGTTGTCTTTGCTCCATCTATCGCTCTTTCTCCTGCTCTAATGGTCAATCCTAAAAATTGCACCTCCCCTTGTCCAACTTGGGCTTACTTTGGATTGACTTTAAAACCTGCTTCCTTTAACAGCTCCAATAATTCACTCAGTAATGGCCCGTGATCCTCCGTACAATTCATTAAATATATTCATTAAATATATTCAAGAAGGAATTGGATATATTTCTTAAGGCTAAAGGGATCAAGGGATATGGGGAGAAGGCAGGGACCGGGTACTGAATTTGGATGATCAGCCATGATCGCATTTAATGGCGGAGCAGGCTCGAGGGGCCGAATGGCCGACTCCTCCTATCTTCTATGTTTCTATGTACCTTCGGAGAATAATAACAGGTCATCCACATATTGGATCAACCGGTCAGGCTAACTAAAACCCTTTAGTGCCTCGGCCATGCTTTGGTGGAAAATTGAGGGACTATTGTGAAACCCCTTGTGGAAGACACGTCCACGTATACTGCTGTCCTTTAAATGTAAAGGCGAATTTAAACTGATCCTCCCGTCTCATGGGAATGGACCAGAACCCGTTTGAAATATCCAATATTGTAAAAGTTGTTGCCGCCGCGGGGATACTCCCTATTAAGTCTGCTACTGCCGCTACCGTGGGCGCACAGGCTGGAATATTATTATTCAGGACTCGGTAATCTACTGTGGCCCTTCATGATTTATCAGACTTCTTTACCGGCCAAAGGGGTGAATTTACATGGGAGGCTATCGTTCTTAATACACCTTGTTCCACCAGGGAATTTACAGCAGTTTCCAAGTCCTTTTGTGCTTCCCGGGGAAAGTTATACTGTTTCTGGGGCCGCGACATTGGGTCCCCATCTACCTTCACCTCGACCCCCGTCATTCTCCTGCAATCATGTCTGTGCGTGGCAAACACGTCTATATTCTCCTGTACATGCCTTTGATGCCTATCGACCAATTGTTCCAGGTCATAGCTCCCTCTTGGCTTCATCGTACAGGTGCTGCCTTTATCCTTACTGTCCCTGGGAATCACTACAACCTCGCCTATCCTACCTGCATCGACTGCCCCCCATAGACAGTCGTTTTCCATGTCTGCTATGGCGTGGTGTGCCAACATGTAGTCGGCCCCGAGAACTCCCGAACCGGGCTGTTCCCACTTCATCAAAATGCATTCCCATTTCATTACTACGATAGCAAAATACTGCAGATGCTGGAAATCCGAAATAACAACAGAAAATGCTGGAAAAGCTCAGCAGGCCAGGCAACATCCGTGGAGAGAAATTAGAGTCAACGTTTCGGGTCGAAACCCTTTGTCAAGACTAAAGAGGCACAGGGAATGAAATAGATTACAAGGCCAGGCTGGGAGAGAACAAAAGAGAAGAGACATTAAGAGGTATTCAAAACCAGACGAGATGGTGATCGGACTAGTGGAGACAAAAGACGGCTCTGGATTAGGTGTGAAATGCGCTGGCAGAATGGGAGACAGCTGCCATGTGGGAGAGAGAAAAAAAAAAGGAAAGGCGGGGGGGGGGGGAAAAACCAAAACAAATATAAGTAAAAATGTAATAGGGGCCGAGGTTATGATCTGAAATTGTTGAACTCGAGATTGAGTCCGGAAGGCTACAAAGTGCCTAATCGGAAGATGAGGTGCTGTTCCTCGAGTTTACGTTGAGCTTCCGTGGAACAATGCAAGAGGCCAAGGACGGTGAGGTCCGAGTGGGAATGGGGCGGTGAATTAAAATGACAGGCGACCGGAAGCTCGGGGTCATTACGTTGGGTCCTAATTCTATAGACAAAGGTTTCGATACCGCCCCAGTCTGCTCGTTCCCTGTGAAACCCACAAACTTAAACGGGACCCTGCTCGACCATGGAGAAGTGGTCGGGTTTGGTGAGTGAACCACCGTACTGGAAGCTCCGGTGTCCACTAGATACTTTCCCCTAACGGCTTCTACCCTGATCTCTTACACAAGGTCTGCCCCACTCATCGTAGGTGAGCGGGCACAGGTACTCGGGCTGGGTGGGCCCTAGTCATGGGGGAAGTGGGGGCGCGCTGGGCTTTTCACTGCATACGGCAGCGTCCCGCTTTCCCTGGTCTTTGTCTATAACCTGCCGTAACGCGGTCACGAGAAGTTCCACCGGGCCTCCTACCCTCTCTTTCTCTGCCTCTACTACCCGCGGTTTTTACCCTGAGGGACCCCCGTATCCTGGTTTTTCCCTTTTTGGGAACTTGCACTCCTTGTTCCAGTGTCCCATTCTCCCACATTTAAAGCACGCCTGGGATCTGTCCACCTTACCCCCCTCCTGCTTCCATTCTTTTCTACCATCCACGCTTCCCTTCATCTCCTGTACTTTTCCCTTTTGTTTATTCTCCTCCCCTCGGTCGGATTTAAAAGTGAGAGTCAGTTTCCTTAACACGCCTGGCTCTGTATTATTAACATCCTCGGAGTCGAACCATGATTCCGCCCTAGCCCTGAACCGTGGCAGGCTGTTAGCCACTAGGGTCCTCAACCAACGATTCCTGGGAGCCTCTAACAATTGTGCTCGGGCTAGATTTCTCCCCGTCGCTTTCAGATACACGGGCCACAGCCTGACTGCGAATGCATCCGGTGCCTCGCCAGTCAGCTGTCTGGTCTGCTCGGTCTGCAAGAACGGGCTGCCCTGGCTATGTCCCAGCGCCATTAAAATTTCATCCTTTACCCCGTCCAGGGTACCCCCTCCTAACTTAGTGGCTGCCGACAAACCCTGGTACAGCTTCCCATCTAGAGAGAACAGTATCAGCTTTTTCCGTTGGTCATCGTCCCAATTATTGATCCCTCCTATCTGCTCTACATTGGCAAAATGAACAGAGGCAATCCCCGCCGTGCTTCAGTCTCGGCACACCGGCCAGCATTTCCTGCAACTGCAGGGACGTATAGGGCAGCCCATAATCACTCCGCAATGGCCCCTGACCGCCGCCTTGTGGGGGTGGGCCGGACTTGTGCTGCCGCCGGAGACCCATCGGTCCCGGTGGTCCCTGTGATTTGGGAGCCGGTCGAACCTCTCTATACTGGATCCCATCATCGGGTTCCTTTTCCTCCTCATCCCAATCTACCCCAACTTCCCCTGGTACCATGAGAGAAACCATACCCCTGGCCCTGGATAATGCTCGGGTCAACTAACGGATTTTTTCATTACAGGGCCCGTGATCGGCCTCTTCATGGACCCGGTTTTTGGCCACCCTGTCTGCCACCTTTATATCTTTTAACTGCTCCTCATCCTTGTCCGCTCTCTCCGAGTTCCTATTGCCTCCCTCGCGCTGAGCCTGACACGGCCTTCCACTTTCAGTGACCTGACATTGCGGGCACTCGAACGTGTTTCTAGCTGTTTCTTCCTACGCCTTTCTCTTCTGCTTTTCAAGGCTCAAATTTTCCGTCAGCCAGTTTCACTACAGCCTCTCTCTCTCCTGCCCAAGTAAGAGACTGTTAGCTAAAATTAAAGCTCATGGAATTGAAGGCAAATTATTGACCTGGTTAGGAGATTGGTTAGGAGGTAGAAGACAGAGGCTGAGATTTCCTAGGGGGTCAGCGGGCGCGATCGGTGGTGGGGCGAGTGAGAAAGTGTTTTTTTCCTCCAGCGGGTCAGGACCCCACTGTGAACCCGCCACCACCCGCCTTTCCCCGATGTCGAGTCTGTCAGCGCTGAGCAGACCCGACACGCAGTGGCGGGGGACTCAATTCAGGTAATTATGACCTTGTTTAGAGATTATTAAGAATACATTTGAGCTCACCTTTTGATTTTACGTGCTCGCCCAGGGGGGTCGGTGCTGGTTGTAGACCACGTCTGTTAAGCTGAGGCAGGAGTTCAGTGGCCATTGAATCAGCTGTTGAGTTGACAGATTCAGATATACAGTAAAAGCTCCCACCTTAAAGAGATATCTTCCCTCAGCCACAAGTTGTTCCTCACTGCATTTCCACAACAGATTCACTATGCTGCAAGTCTTTACACAAGTCTCCATCCAGTCTGACCTCATTACCTCTCGCACCATTGACAGATCGCTTCTGTCATCTCTACTTCACCTGCCATCTATTCCATCAGCATGGGTGCCCTTTATACTCCCTCACCTTGGTCCTCAAAACCCCACTACGATCAGGCCCAACACCAGCAGCACCAACAACAACACCACCAAACTTCTCTGCAATCACCTAATTCTGCACAGGACAGAGGGCATCAGCACCTGACCACATTGCTGCCCAAGAAGCCAGGGATGGCCTCACCATGGCCAGATTTACTTCACTTGAAGCTGTACACCCTGGCTGCCGCATGATGCGCCAGGTTGGCACCATCCCACACCAACACCATGAAGCATCCCTGCAATACCCAAGCCATTCCTTTCACACTCATCACCTTTGCAGGGGGTACCGTTCTGACTGAGTGTTTGATGGGGCAGTGTAGAGGGAGCTTTACTCTGTATCTAACCCGTGCTGTACCTGCCCTGGGAGTGTTTGATGGGACAGTGTAGAGGGAGCTTTACTCTGTATCTAACCCCGTGCTGTACCTGCCCTGGGAGTGTCTGATGGGACAGTGTAGAGGGAGCTTTACTCTGTATCTAACCCGTGCCGTACCTGCCCTGGGAGTGTCTGATGGGACAGTGTAGAGGGAGCTTTACTCTGTATCTAACCCGTGCCGTACCTGCCCTGGGAGTGTTTGATGGGACAGTGTAGAGGGAGCTTTACTCTGTATCTAACCCATGTTGCACTGGGCCAGGTTGTTTCATTCTGCCGTCTGTTACTGATTCTTTATGCATATCCGATTTCCTACCTTGGAAACTCGCTGCCTTTTAAGAAGGAAATAACCTGTCGAGGGTGAGAATCCGCTGTAATCTCTGTCAGACACTGTGGTAATCAACGCAACTGACTTCACGTGAGGAGAAAGTTTTATCGTTCAAGTTGATAAGAAAGTGACTGCTTGGTTTGATGTTGTTCCTGATCTGAGGCTGTGCGTCTCAGAGGGTGGTGAGTGTATCTGTCAAACGGTGAAGCTGAGCAGGAAAGGAGAACAGCACCAGGAAATCCCCTCCACCCGTGTACAGTTCCAGACTTTCACTTTTCACCATAGACAAGGTTTCTCTTTGTAGCTTTGGGTTAATTTTCCACCGAGCTGTTTACTGTCGGTTGTTTCTGGTTGCACATTTTCTGCACGTTCAATCAGACAGTGAGTTTCCCTTTAACGTCGGCCAGCGATGCAAGCATTCGACTTCAAACAGCAACTCCCAGAGCCGGTGCTGCTGCTAGATTCATTACTGTTAATGCTTATTACAATCGCATAGCTCTGAGGCACAGGCTCTGGATAAAGTGAGCTTCCAGCTTCAGACTGTAAGGTGCAAGAACGGCCTCCTCCTGCTCCTGTGTAACAGGCTCGAGGGGCTGAACGGCCTCCTCCTGTTCCTGTGTAACAGGCTTGAGGGGCTGAATGGCCTCCTCCTGTTCCTGTGTAACAGGCTCGAGGGGCTGAATGGCCTCCTCCTGTTCCTAATGTAACAGGCTCGAGGGGCTGAACAGCCTCCTCCTGTTCCTGTGTAACAGGCTCGAGGGGCTGAACGTCCTCCTCCTGTTCCTGTGTAACAGGCTCAAGGGGCTGAATGGCCTCCTCCTGTTCCTAATGTAACAGACTCGAGGGGCTGAACGTCCTCCTCCTGTTCCTGTGTAACAGGCTCAAGGGGCTGAATGGCCTCCTCCTGTTCCTGTGTAACAGGCTCGAGGGGCTGAACAGCCTCCTCCTGTTCCTGTGTAACAGGCTCGAGGGGCTGAACGTCCTCCTCCTGTTCCTGTGTAACAGGCTCAAGGGGCTGAATGGCCTCCTCCTGTTCCTAATGTAAAAGGTTCGAGGGGCTGAATGGCCTGCTCCTGTTCCTAATGTAGCAGGCTCGAGGGGCTGAATGGCCTCTTCCTGTTCCTAATGTAACAGGCTCGAGGGGCTGAAAGTCCTCCTGCTGTTCCTGTGTAACAGACTCGAGGGGCTGAATGGCCTCCTCCTGTTCCTAAAGTAAAAGGCTTGAGGGGCTGAATGGCCTCCTCCTGTTCCTGTGTAACGGACTCGAGGGGCTGAATGGTCTCCTCCTGTTCCTAAAGTAAAAGGCTTGAGGGGCTGAACGGCCTCCTCCTGTTCCAGTGTAACAGACTCGAGGGGCTGAATGGCCTCCTCCTGTTCCTGTGTAACAGACTGGAGGGGCTGAATGGCCTCCTCCTGTTCCTGTGTAACAGACTGGAGGGGCTGAATGGCCTCCCCCTGTTCCTGTGTAACTGACTCGAGGGGCTGAATGGCCTCCTCCTGTTCCTGTGTAACAGGCTCGAGAGGCTGAATGGCCTCCTCCTGTTCCTAATGTAATAGGCTCGAGGGGCTGAACGGCCTCCTCCTGTTCCTGTGTAACAGACTCGAGGGGCTGAATGGCCTCCTCCTGTTCCTGTGTAACTGGCTCGAGGGGCTGAATGGCCTCCCCCTGTTCCTGTGTAACAGGCTCGAGGGGCTGTATGGCCTCCTCCTGTTCCTAATGTAACAGGCTCGAGGGGCTGAATGGCCTCCTCCTGTTCCTAATGTAACAGGTTCGAGGGGCTGAATGGCCTCCTCCTGTTCCTGTGTAACAGACTTGAGGGGCTGAATGGCCTCCTCCTGTTCCTGTGTAACAGGCTCGAGGGGCTGAATGGCCTCCTCCTGTTCCTGTGTAACAGGTTCGAGGGGCTGAATGGCCTCCTCCTGTTCCTGTGTAACAGGCTCGAGGGGCTGAATGGCCTCCTCCTGTTCCTGTGTAATAGACTCGAGGGGCTGAATGGCCTCCTCCTGTTCCTGTGTAACTGGCTCGAGGGGCTGAATGGCCTCCTCCTGTTCCTGTGTAATAGACTCGAGGGGCTGAATGGCCTCCTCCTGTTCCTGTGTAACTGGCTCGAGGGGCTGAATGTCCTCCCCCTGTTCCTGTGTAACAGGCTCGAGGGGCTGTATGGCCTCCTCCTGTTCCTACATTTGTAGCCTATGTGTGTGTGTGGTGTTGCAGATAAAAGACACTGAATAACCGGAAGGTAGAGGAAGGAGAGGGAAGATTAAGGGCTGGTTTAGTCCGTGCTTTGATTTTAAGCACGTGTTAGCAGAGATTAATGTTCCTGTTTCTGTCACTGGCACAGAACTATCTCCAGTCTGTGCAGCGCCTTGCCTCTCCCCATGTGTCCTAGTCCCTGGCCTTAACGGAGTGGCGCTGTGATTCTTTGATTCATCAATTTAATTCACGCCACCAGAGTTTAGATAAGGTGTCAACGCTCACCACTTTCACAAGCTATTTACCAGAACCACTGCTGAGTTGTGAGACAGATTTCCTCCTGCACCGAGATCCGATCTGGATATAAAAATATATGAAAGCTTTCAACTCTGAAGCCAAGTTTTCAAACAGCAAGAACTGCCGTCTCACCTCATTGTGAAGAAATCTGGTTAGGATCACGTTGCTGGTTGGGATCTGGTTTCTGGTTGGGATCTGGTTTCTGTTTGGGATGGGATGGTGTTCGGGATGGGATGGTGTTCGGGATGGGATGGTGTTTGGGATGGGATGGTGTTTGGGATGGGAAGGTGTTTGGGATGGAATGGTGTTTGGGATGGGAAGGTGTTTGGGATGGGATGATTTTGGGATGGTGTTTGGGATGAGATGGTGTTTGGGATGGGATGGTGTTTGGGATGGGATGGTGTTTGGGATGGGATGGTGTTTGGGGTGGTGTTTGGGATGGTGTTTGGGATGGGATGGTGTTTGGGATGGGATGGTGTTTGGGATGGTGTTTGGGATGGGATGGTGTTTGGGATGGGATGGTGTTTGGGATGGGATGGTGTTTGGGACGCTGTTTGGGATGGTGTTTGGGATGGGATGGTGTTTGGAATGGTGTTTGGGATGGGATGGTGTTTGGGATGGTGTTTGGGGTGATGTTTGGGGTGATGTTTGGGATGGTGTGTGGGATGGGATGGTATTTGGGATGGGAAGGTGTTTGGGATGGAATGGTGTTTGGGATGGTGTTTGGGGTGATGTTTGGGATGGTGTTTGGGATGGGATGGTGTTTGGGATGGGATGGTATTTGGGATGGGAAGGTGTTTGGGATGGAATGGTGTTTGGGATGGAATGGTGTTTGGGATGGAATGGTGTTTGGGATGGAATGGTGTTTGGGATGGGATGGTGTTTGGGATGGGAAGGTGTTTGGGATGGGATGGTGTTTGGGATGGGAAGGTGTTTGGGATGGAATGGTGTTTGGGATGGGAAGGTGTTTGGGATGGAATGGTGTTTGGGATGGGATGGTGTTTGGGATGGGATGGTGTTTGGGATGGGATGGTGTTTGGGATGGGAAGGTGTTTGGGATGGAATGGTGTTTGGAATGGGATGGTGTTTGGGATGGAATGGTGTTTAGGATGGGAAGGTGTTTGGGATGGATTGGTGTTTGGGATGGGATGGTGTTTGGGATGGAATGGTGTTTGGGATGGGAAGGTGTTTGGGATGGAATGGTGTTTGGGATGGAATGGTGTTTGGGATGGAATGGTGTTTGGGATGGAATGGTGTTTGGGATGGGATGGTGTTTGGGATGGGAAGGTGTTTGGGATGGGATGGTGTTTGGGATGGGAAGGTGTTTGGGATGGAATGGTGTTTGGGATGGGAAGGTGTTTGGGATGGAATGGTGTTTGGGATGGGATGGTGTTTGGGATGGGATGGTGTTTGGGATGGGATGGTGTTTGGGATGGGAAGGTGTTTGGGATGGAATGGTGTTTGGAATGGGATGGTGTTTGGGATGGAATGGTGTTTAGGATGGGAAGGTGTTTGGGATGGATTGGTGTTTGGGATGGGATGGTGTTTGGGATGGAATGGTGTTTGGGATGGGAAGGTGTTTGGGATGGAATGGTGTTTGGGATGGGATGGTGTTTGGGATGGGATGGTGTTTGGGATGGGAAGGTGTTTGGGATGGTGTTTGGGATGGGATGGTGTTTGGGATGGGATGGTGTTTGGGATGGGATGGTGTTTGGGACGCTGTTTGGGATGGGATGGTGTTTGGGATGGGATGGTGTTTGGGATGGGATGGTGTTTGGGATGGTGTTTGGGATGGGATGGTGTTTGGGATGGTGTTTGGGATGGTGTTTGGGGTGATGTTTGGGACGGGATGGTGTTTGGGATGGGATGATTTTGGGATGGTGTTTGGGGTGAGATGGTGTTTGGGATGGGATGGTGTTTGGGACGCTGTTTGGGATGGTGTTTGGGATGGGGTGGTGTTTGAGATGGGATGGTGTTTGGGACGTTGTTTGGGATGGTGTTTGGGATGGTGTTTGGGATGGGATGGTGTTTGGAATGGTGTTTGGGATGGGATGGTGTTTGGGATGGTGTTTGGGATGGGATGGTGTTTGGGATGGGATGGTGTTTGGGATGGGATGGTGTTTGGGATGGGATGGTGTTTGGGGTGGTGTTTGGGATGGTGTTTGGGATGGGATGGTGTTTGGGATGGGATGGTGTTTGGGATGGTGTTTGGGGTGATGTTTGGGATGGTGTTTGGGATGGGATGGTGTTTGGGATGGGATGGTGTTTGGGATGGTGTTTGGGATGGGATGGTGTTTGGGATGGTGTTTGGGATGGTGTTTGGGGTGATGTTTGGGATGGGATGGTGTTTGGGATGGGATGATTTTGGGATGGTGTTTGGGATGAGATGGTGTTTGGGATGGGATGGTGTTTGGGACGCTGTTTGGGATGGTGTTTGGGATGGTGTTTGGGATGGGGTGGTGTTTGAGATGGGATGGTGTTTGGGACGCTGTTTGGGATGGTGTTTGGGATGGTGTTTGGGATGGGATGGTGTTTGGGATGGTGTTTGGGATGGGATGGTGTTTGGAATGGTGTTTGGGATGGGATGGTGTTTGGGATGGTGTTTGGGATGGGATGGTGTTTGGGATGGGATGGTGTTTGGGATGGGATGGTGTTTGGGATGGGATGGTGTTTGGGGTGGTGTTTGGGATGGTGTTTGGGATGGGATGGTGTTTGGGATGGGATGGTGTTTGGGATGGTGTTTGGGGTGATGTTTGGGATGGTGTTTGGGATGGGATGGTGTTTGGGATGGGATGGTGTTTGGGATGGGATGGTGTTTGGGATGGGATGGTGTTTGGGGTGGTGTTTGGGATGGTGTTTGGGATGGGATGGTGTTTGGGATGGGATGGTGTTTGGGATGGTGTTTGGGGTGATGTTTGGGATGGTGTTTGGGATGGGATGGTGTTTGGGATGGTGTTTGGGGTGATGTTTGGGATGGTGTTTGGGATGGGATGGTGTTTGGGATGGGATGGTATTTGGGATGGGAAGGTGTTTGGGATGGGAAGGTGTTTGGGATGGGATGGTGTTTGGGATGGGATGGTGTTTGGGATGGTGTTTGGGATGATGTTTGGGATGGTGTTTGGGACGGGATGGTGTTTGGGATGGGATGGTGTTTGGGATGGTGTTTGGGATGGGATGGTGTTTGGGATGGGATAGTGTTTGGGATGGAATGGTGTTTGGGATGGGATGGTGTTTGGGGTGGTGTTTGGGATGGGATGGTGTTTGGGATGGGATGGTGTTTGGGATGGGATGGTGTTTGGGGTGGCGTTTGGGATGGGATGGTGTTTGGGGTGGTGTTTGCGATGGGATGGTGTTTGGGATGGGATGGTGTTTGGGATGGGATAGTGTTTGGGGTGGTGTTTGGGATGGGATGGTGTTTGGGATGGGTGTGGTGTTTGGGGTGGTGTTTGGGATGGGATAGCGTTTGGGATGGGATGGTGTTTGGGATGGGATGGTATTTGGGATGGGATGGTGTTTGGGATGGGATGGTGTTTGGGATGGGATGGTGTTTGGGGTGGTGTTTGGGATGGGATGGTGTTTGGGGTGGTGTTTGGGATGGGATGGTGTTTGGGATGGGATGGTGTTTGGGATGGGATGGTGTTTGGGGTGGTGTTTGGGATGGGATGGTGTTTGGGATGGGAAGGTGTTTGGGGTGGTGTTTGGGATGGGATGGTGTTTGGGATGGTGTTTGTGGTGGTGTTTGGGATGGGATGGTGTTTGGGATGGGATGGTGTTTGGGATGGGATAGTGTTTGGGATGGGATGGTGTTTGTGGTGGTGTTTGGGATGGGATGGTGTTTGGGATGGTGTTTGTGGTGGTGTTTGGGATGGGATGGTGTTTGGGATGGGATGGTGTTTGGGATGGGATAGTGTTTGGGATGGGATGGTGTTTGTGGTGGTGTTTGGGATGGGATGGTGTTTGGGGTGGTGTTTGGGATGGGATGGTGTTTGGGATGGGATAGTGTTTGGGGTGGTGTTTGGGATGGGATGGTGTTTGGGATGGGATGGTGTTTGGGGTGGTGTTTGGGATGGGATGGTGTTTGGGATGGGATAGTGTTTAGAATGTGCTGATGTTTGGGATGGGATGCTGGGTCAGAGTCCTGGAACGCCCTCCCTAACAGCGCTGTGGGAGCACCTTCACCACACGGACTGCAGCGGTTCAAGAAGGTGGCTCACCACCACCTTCTGAAGGACCACTAGGGATGGGCAATAAATACCGTCCTTGCCAGAGACAGCCACATCCCATGAATGAATAAATAAACAAACCGTTCTGGGACTGGAATATACCAGGAGGGGGACATGGTTACAGCAGAGGAGACTCTGCTTGCACCTCACCTGGCTGCATTGTGTCGAGGGCTCCTGGGAGCGGCATGATACCATACTAGTCTCCCAGTACAGTGCTATCGTAACGTGGCCCGCAGTGCAGACCCACGACCAATCTCACTGGCTGGCTCCTTATCTGAGATTGCTGTTTTCACTTCCTGATTGAGAGCTACGCTGACATTTCTGTCTGTTATCTGATGGAACAGATTCATAATTAGGGGTTTTCATCAGATGCAGCGAGCTCTCTCCAGCCCAGAGCCGGGTGCCCCACACTTTCCCTAGCTGTACTGGGCCGTGGGTAGGCAGCGTCTGGCTAACCATTAATTTGCAACTATGGAGGGGCAGGCTGGTAAGTACCGTCGCTGGGGAATGTAGGGTGTGGGGAGTTATCTGAGCCGCAAGGAGTCAGCTATTGCTGGGGCTCTGTGTAGCTCATTCTAGGATTAAATCATTTGAATTTAATTTATTATCCATCATTCTCCCCTGACATCACCACCATCAGATACAACCCCAAGAGCGGGTGCTTCAAACCCAGGACATGAGAGGTGAGAGCCCCGATTCATTGGGCGGGTGACCCTGTCAGCTAACACCTATCAGATTCAGACTATTGGCCACTCACAGGGCCGCTGTGGCCGTGGGCAGACTCCAGTCGCCCCTCCTGCCACCGCTCTCCGAATGGTGAGATTCCAGCCACTCTGTGAGGGCGAGTAATTTATTTCATCTGATTCTCACACTGTCAGTAAGATTGCTCACAGTGAGGGAGCCAGATAGGGTTAGGTTAACAGCTAAGGCTGTAAAGAGAGGCCAGTGCCCACTGTAAGGACAGGTCAGTGCCCACTGTAAGGAGAGGCCAGTGCCCACTGTAAGGAGAGGCCAGTGTCCACTGTAAGGAGAGGCCAGTGCCCACTGTAAGGAGAGGCCAGTGCCCACTGTAAGGAGAGGCCAATGCCCACTGTAAGGAGAGGCCAGTGCCCACTGTAAGGTGAGGCCAGTGTCCACTGTAAGGAAAGGCCAGTGTCCATTGTAAGGAGAGGCCAGTGTCCACTGTAAGGAGAGGCCAGTGTCCACTGTAAGGAGAGGCCAGTGACCACTGAAAGGAGAGGCCAGCATCCACTGTAAGGAGAGGCCAGTGCCAACTGTAAGGAGAGGCCAGTGTCCACTGTAAGGAGAGGCCAGTGTCCAATGTAAGGAGAGGCCAGTGACCACTGTAAGGAGAGGCCAGTGCCCACTGAAAGGAGAGGCCAGCATCCACTGTAAGGAGAGGCCAGCGTCCACTGTAAGGAGAGGCCAGTGACCACTGTAAGGAGAGGCCAGTGCCCACTGAAAGGAGAGGCCAGCATCCACTGTAAGGAGAGGCCAGTGCCAACTGTAAGGAAAGGCCAGTGTCCACTGTAAGGAGAGGCCAGTGTCCAATGTAAGGAGAGCCCAATGCCCACTGTAAGGAGAGGCCAGTGCCCACTGTAAGGAAAGGCCAGTGTCCACTGTAAGGAGAAGCCAGTGCCCACTGTAAGGAGAGGCCAGTGCCCACCATAAGGAGAGGCCAGTGCCCACTGTAAGGAGAGGCCAGTGCCCACTGTAAGGAGAGGCCAGGGCCCAATGTAAGGAGAGGCCAGTGCCCACTGTAGGGAGAGGCCAGTGTCCACTGTAAAGAGAGGCCAGTGCCCACTGTAAGGAGAGGCCAGTGGCCACTGTAAGGAGAGGCCAGTGGCCACTGTAAGGAGAGGCCAGTGTCCACTGTAAGTAGAGGCCAGTGCCCACTGTAAGGAGAGGCCAGTGCCCACTGTAAGGAGAGGCCAATGCCCACTGTAAGGAGAGGCCAGTGCCCACTGTAAGGAGAGGCCAGTGCACACTGTAAGGAGAGGCCAGTGCCCAATGTAAGGAGAGGCCAGTGTCCACTGTAAGGAGAGGCCAGTGTCCAATGTAAGGAGAGGCCAGTGCCCACTGTAGTGAGAGGCCAGTGTCCACTGTAAAGAGAGGCCAGTGCCCACTGTAAGGAGAGGCCAGTGCCCACTGTAAGGAGAGGCCAGTGTCCTCTGTAAGGAGAGGCATGTGCCCACTGTAAGGAGAGGCCAGTGCCCACTGTAAGTAGAGGCCAGTGCCCACTGTAAGGAGAGGCCAGTGCCCACTGTAAGGAGAGGCCAGTGCCCACTGTAAGGAGAGGCCTGTTTCCACTGTAAGGACAGGTCAGTGCCCACTGTAAGGAGAGGCCAGTGCCCACTGTAAGGAGAGGCCAGTGTCCACTGTAAGGAGAGGCCAGTGCCCACTGTAAGGAGAGGCCAGTGCCCACTGTAAGGAGAGGCCAGTGCCCACTGTAAGGAGAGGCCAGTGTCCACTGTAAGGAAAGGCCAGTGTCCATTGTAAGGAGAGGCCAGTGT
Organism: Somniosus microcephalus; assembly: GCF_052327205.1. Taxonomy (NCBI): domain Eukaryota; kingdom Metazoa; phylum Chordata; class Chondrichthyes; order Squaliformes; family Somniosidae; genus Somniosus; species Somniosus microcephalus. The sequence continues at coordinate 25,243,830 of NW_028225185.1, read as the reverse complement.
CCACTGTAAGGAGAGGCCAGTGCCCACTGTAAGGAGAGGCCGTGCCCACTGTAAGGAGAGGCCAGCATCCACTGTAAGGAGAGGCCAGTGCCAACTGTAAGCAGAGGCCAGTGTCCACTGTAAGGAGAGGCCAGTGTCCAATGTAAGGAGAGCCCAATGCCCACTGTAAGGAGAGGCCAGTGCCCACTGTAAGGAGAGGCCAGTGCCCTCTGTAAGGAGAGGCCAGTGCCCACTGTAAGGAGAGGCCAGTGCCCACTGTAAGGAGAGGCCAGTGTCCACTGTAAGGAGAGGCCAGTGTCCACTGTAAGGAGAGGCCAGTGCCCACTGTAAGGAGAGGCCAGTGCCCACTGTAAAGAGAGGCCAGTGTCCACTGTAAGGAGAAGCCAGTGACCACTGTAAGGAGGGGCCAGTGCCCACAGTGAAGAGAGGCCAGTGCCCACTGTAAGGAGAGACCAGTGCCCACTGTAAGGAGAGGACAGTGAAGTACATTTAAAAGCTCTCGCGGCCAAGGACTGTGTCTTCTCTTCTGTCTCTTCTGGTGCCTTCAAATCAGAATCTTATCAACTATTTCTCTTGTTCCAGAGTTTGAAAAGATAGAATGACGGGAACCGGAGAACGGAGCAAATCGGGAGACAGTGGTGCGCTGGGCAATGTTGTGAAGGATAGCCCTGGAACAAGTCTGCCTCAAACCCAACCACAGGTAGCAATCTGCCTGTCCCACCTTCGGGGCCGTTTTTCAATTCCTCCATCCAATTTACATTGCAAACTCTCCATGTAAACACGTCACGGTGTAGTTACACCCTCCCAGCAGTGGTGGTGCTGTAGTGCCTCAGTTTTACTCTCAGCTCCTCAGTCCTATTGAAACTCCTGTTCTCCAATCAACTCTCCTCCTTCACCTCTTTGTCCGCCCTCACTCCATATCTGTCCCGCTCCACCCTACTCCGCCCCCACCCCACCCGGCCCCGTCCCGCTCCACCCCGCCCCATCCCACCTCGCTCCACCCCGCCCCATCCCACCTCCACCCCACCCCGTCCTGTCCTGCTCCACCCTGCCCCGTCCCGCTCCACCCCGCCCCATCCCACCCCGCCCCATCCCACCTCCACCCCGCCCTGTCCCGCTCCACCCCGCCCCATCCCGCTCCACCCCGCCCCATCCCACCTCCACCCCACCCCGTCCCGCTCCACACCGCCCCATCCCACCCTGCTCCACCCCGCCCTGTCCCGCTCCACCGCGCCCCGTCCCGCTCCACCCCGCCCCATCCCACCTCCACCCCACCCCGCCCTGCTCCACCCCGCCCCCGCTCCACCCCACCCTGTCCCGCTCCACCCCGCCCCATCCCACCTCCACCCCACCCCGTCCCGCTCCACACTGCCCCATCCCACCCCGCTCCACCCCGCCCCATCCCACCTCCACCCCACCCCGTCCCGCTCCACACCGCCCCACCCCAACCCGCCCCACCCTACACTGCCCTCTACTCCTCTACCCCAGCCTACCACTTCCTGTCCCGCTCCACCCTACCCTCCCCTATACTGCTCTACCCTAGCCTACCTTGCCATCCCTATTTTCCTCACCCTACGCTGCCACCTTGGCGCTGGGTTTTTTGGTTCCTGAGTTGATGGAACGTGGCCAGCTATGAGGACCCCACCCCCACTGAGATCCAACATCGCCCTCTTTGTCTAAGAAGCCACGTTAAAACTGTAAACATTTCCTTGGTAGCACCACCTCCATGAAACAGTGACAAATCCGCTAGACAAGGTGCGGAAAGTTGCTGTGACAAGGAGGTGTCCTGCCCAAAGGGAAGCCGAGATCTGTGGGAGGGCAACTTAGGCACCTCCAATAGAACCTGTTGCCAGAATTAATACGCAGGTGGTTGCTTTACTCTGCATTAGCTGCTTTCCTCTTTCTCGACAGCAACCGGCCAACACGACCTCGCAGCAGTTCGTTCACCTGAGTCCTCTACATTATCACCAGCTCTTGCACCTCCAGCACCAGGGACTGCTCACGTTGAAGCCCATGCACCTCGCTGTGACTCGGCACCTAATTCCCCAAGGTAAGACCAACCTCTACTGGGTCGTCTGTCCCTCTGTCAGATTGGCTCAAGATTCTCCAAGCTCTGACTGGGCTGTTGTTGGATCGGCAGATAAGCATCGGTAACAAGGACTTGGAGCCCTGAGTTATTGAGGAGCACCTCACAGAGCTGACCTGTTAGGGCAATGGTTCAATCAAGGGTTCGCAATGCTGAAAGGAACGCATAACGTAGATTATCCAGCGCTCCTTCTTTCCATCCCTCCATCCCGCCCATCTTCTTCCTTCCCTCCCCCCTCCCTCCACTCCTTCCCTCCCCCCTCCCTCCACTCCTTCCCTCCCCCCTCCCTCCACTCCTTCCCTCCCCCCTCCCTCCACTCCTTCCCTCCCCCCTCCCTCCAATCCTTCCCTCCCACCTCCCTCCACTCCTTCCCTCCCCCTCCCTCCACTCCTTCCCTCCCACCTCCCTCCACTCCTTCCCTCCCACCTCCCTCCACTCCTTCCCTCCCACTTCCCTCCACTCCTTCCCTCCCATCTCCCTCCACTCCTTCCCTCCCACCTCCCTCCACTCCTTCCCTCCCCCCCTCCCTACACTCCTTCCCTCCCCCTCCCTCCACTCCTTCCCTCCATCTCCCTCTACTCCTTCCCTCCAACCTCCCTCCACTCCTTCCCTCCCACCTCCCTCCACTCCTTCCCTCCCATCTCCCTCCACTCCTTCCCTCCCATCTCCCTCCACTCCTTCCCTCCCCCCTCCCTCCACTCCTTCCCTCCCCCTCCCTCCACTCCTTCCCTCCAACCTCCCTCCACTCCTTCCCTCCCACCTCCCTCCACTCCTTCCCTCCCACTTCCCTCCACTCCTTCCCTCCCCCCTCCCTCCACTCCTTCCCTCCTCCCTCCCTCCCTCCTTCCCTCCCACCTCCCTCCCTCCTTCCCTCCCACCTCCCTCGACTCCTTCCCTCCCCCCTCCCTCCACTCCTTCCCTCCCACCTCCCTCCACTCCTTCCTTCCCCCCTCCCTCCACTCCTTCCCTCCCACTTCCCTCCACTCCTTCCCTCCCACCTCCCTCCACTACTTCCCTCCCATCTCCCTCCACTCCTTCCCTCCCACCTCCCTCCACTCCTTCCCTCCCACCTCCCTCCACTCCTTCCCTCACATCTCCCTCCACTCCTTCCCTCCCCCTCCCTGCACTCCTTCCCTCCCACCACTCCATCCCTCCCATCTCCCTCCACTCCTTCCCTCCCCCTCCCTCCACTCCTTCCCTCCCACCTCCCTCCACTCCTTCCCTCCCATCTCCCTCCACTCCTTCCCTCCCATCTCCCTCCACTCCTTCCCTCCCCCCTCCCTCCACTCCTTCCCTCCCCCCTCCTTCCACTCCTTCCCTCCCCCCTCCCTCCACTCCTTCCCTCCCATCTCCCTCCACTCCTTCCCTCCCACTTCCCTCCACTCCTTCCCTCCAACCTCCCTCCACTCCTTCCCTCCCACCTCCCTCCACTCCTTCCCTCCCCCCTCCCTCCACTCCTTCCCTCCCCCCTCCCTCCACTCCTTCCCTCCCCCCTCCCTCCACTCCTTCCCTCCCACCTCCCTCCACTCCTTCCCTCCCCCTCCCTCCACTCCTTCCCTCCCACCTCCCTCCAATCTTTCCCTCCCTCCACTCCTTCCCTCCCATCTCCCTCCACTCCTTCGCTCCCCCCTCCCTCCCCTCCTTCCCTCCCCCTCCCTCCACTCCTTCCCTCCCCCCTCCCTCCACTCCTTCCCTCCCCCCTCCCTCCACTCCTTCCCTCCCCCTCCCTCCCTCCCCCCTCCCTCCACTCCTTCCCTCCCACCTCCCTCCACTCCTTCCCTCCCCCCTCCCTCCACTCCTTCCCTCCCACCTCCCTCCACTCCTTCCCTCCCATCTCCCTCCACTCCTTCCCTCCCACCACTCCTTCCCTCCCATCTCCCACCACTCCTTCCCTCCCCCTCCCTCCGCTCCTTCCCTCCCCCCTCCCTCACTCCTTCCCTCCCGCCTCCCTCCACTCCTTCCCTCCTATCTCCCTCCACTCCTTCCCTCCCACCACTCCTTCTCTCCCATCTCCCTCCACTCCTTCCCTCCCACCTCCCTCCACTCCTTCCCTCCCACCTCCCTCCACTCCTTCCCTCCCACCACTCCTTCCCACCCCCCTCCCTCCACTCCTTCCCTCCCACCTCCCTCCAATCTTTCCCACCCACCACTCCTTCCCTCCCATCTCCCTCCACTCCTTCCCTCCCACCTCCCTCCACTCCTTCCCTCCCACCTCCCTCCACTCCTTCCCTCCCACCTCCCTCCACTCCTTCCCTCCTACCTCCCTCCACTCCTTCCCTCCCACCACTCCTTCTCTCCCAGCTCCCTCCACTCCTTCCCTCCAACCTCCTTCCCTCCCACCTCCCTCCCTCCTTCCCTCCAACCTCCTTCCCTCCCACCTCCCTCCCTCCTTCCCTCCCACCACTCCTTCCCTCCCTCCACTCCTTCCCTCCCACCTCCCTCCACTCCTTCCCTCCCCCCTCCATCCACTCCTTCCCTCCCACCTCCCTCCACTCCTTCCCTCCCTCCACTCCTTCCCTCCCAGCTCCCTCCTTCCTTCCCTCCAACCTCCTTCCCTCCTTCCCTCCAACCTCCTTCCCTCCTTCCATCCAACCTCCTTCCCTCCTTCCCTCCCCCTCCCTCCACTCCTTCCCTCCCAGCTCCCTCCACTCCTTCCCTCCCACCTCACTCCACTCCTTCCCTCCCACCTCCCTCCACTCATTCTCTCCCACCTCCCTCCACTCCTTCCCTCCCACCTCCCTCCATTCCTCACCTCCCTCCACTCCTTCCCTCCCACCTCCCTCCACGCCTTCCCTCCCCCCTCCCTCCACTCCTTCCCTCCCCCTCCCTCCACTCCTTCCCTCCAACTTCCCTCCACTCCTTCCCTCCCCCTCCCTCCACTCCTTCCCTCCCACCTCCCTCCAATCTTTCCCTCCCACCACTCCTTCTCTCCCATCTCCCTCCACTCCTTCCCTCCCACCTCCCTCCATTCCTTCCCTCCCACCTCCCTCCACTCCTTCCCTCCCACCACTCCTTCCCACCCCCCTCCCTCCAATCCTTCCCTCCCACCTCCCTCCAATCTTTCCCTCCCACCACTCCTTCTCTCCCATCTCCCTCCACTCCTTCCCTCCCACCTCCCTCCACTCCTTCCCTCCCACCTCCCTCCACTCATTCTCTCCCACCTCCCTCCACTCCTTCCCTCCCACCTCCCTCCATTCCTCACCTCCCTCCACTCCTTCCCTCCCACCTCCCTCCACGCCTTCCCTCCCCCCTCCCTCCACTCCTTCCCTCCCCCTCCCTCCACTCCTTCCCTCCAACTTCCCTCCACTCCTTCCCTCCCCCTCCCTCCACTCCTTCCCTCCCACCTCCCTCCAATCTTTCCCTCCCTCCACTCCTTCCCTCCCATCTCCCTCCACTCCTTCCCTCCCCCTCCCTCCACTCCTTCCCTCCCCCTCCCTCCACTCCTTCCCTCCCACCTCCCTCCACTCCTTCCCTCCCCCTCCCTCCACTCCTTCCCTCCCCCTCCCTCCACTCCTTCCCTCCCACCTCCCTCCACTCCTTCCCTCCCCCCTCCCTCCACTCCTTCCCTCCCATCTCCCTCCACTCCTTCCCTCCCACCACTCCTTCCCTCCCATCTCCCTCCACTCCTTCCCTCCCCCCTCCCTCCACTACTTCCCTCCCCCCTCCCTCCACTCCTTCCCTCCCCCCTCCCTCCACTCCTTCTCTCCCACCTCCCTCCACTCCTTCCCTCCCATCTCCCTCCACTCCTTCCCTCCCACCACTCCTTCCCTCCCATCTCCCTCCACTCCTTCCCTCCCCCTCCCTCCACTCCTTCCCCCCACCTCCCTCCACTCCTTCCCTCCCACCACTCCTTCCCTCCCCCCTCCCTCCACTCCTTCCCTCCCACCTCCCTCCAATCTTTCCCTCCCACCACTCCTTCCCTCCCATCTCCCTCCACTCCTTCCCTCCCACCTCCCGCCACTCCTTCCCTCCCACCTCCCTCCACTCCTTTCCTCCCACCTCCCTCCACTCCTTCCCTCCTACCTCCCTCCACTCCTTCCCTCCCACCACTCCTTCTCTCCCAGCTCCCTCCAGTCCTTCCCTCCAACCTCCTTCCCTCCCACCTCCCTCCCTCCTTCCCTCCAACCTCCTTCCCTTCTTCCCTCCCACCTCCCTCCCTCCTTCCCTCCCACCACTCCTTCCCTCCCTCCACTCCTTCCCTCCCACCTCCCTCCACTCCTTCCCTCCCCTCTCCCTCCACTCCTTCCCTCCCACCTCTCCTTCCCTCCCAGCTCCCTCCTTCCTTCCCTCCAACCTCCTTCCCTCCTTCCCTCCAACCTCCTTCCCTCCTTCCCTCCAACCTCCTTCCCTCCTTCCCTCCCCCTCCCTCCACTCCTTCCCTCCCACCTCCCTCCACTCCTTCCCTCCCACCTCCCTCCACTCCTTCCCTCCCACCTCCCTCCACTCCTTCCCTCCCACCTCCCTCCACTCCTTCCCTCCCACCTCCCTCCACTCCTTCCCTCCCACCTCTCTCCATTCCTCACCTCCCTCCACTCCTTCCCTCCCACCTCCCTCCATTCCTTCCCTCCCACCTCCCTCCACTCCTTCCCTCCCACCTCCCTCCACTCCTTCCCTCCCACCTCCCTCCACTCCTTCCCTCCCTACCTCTTTCCTTTCAGCCATGGCTGCGAAACCGTTTGATTGTCGGGTGATTTCTGATTTCAGGGGTTAATCTGGCCAATGCAGCCTGGTTCCGGCAGGAGACAGAGCCCGTTCACTCAGGAGACACAGCCGTTTGCAACTCAGGACTTCTTCTAGATGATTCCTACTCCTCACCAGCAGCCTCCTCATCCATCAGGGCACCTCCCGTCATTCTTTGTTACAGCTCTTTAAAAGGACAAGACTTAGTTCCAACATCAATCAGCGCGCGGTGAGTCCAATATAGAACTCGTGCTGGGAGCTAATACAGAGCAAGGAGCTGTCAATGCATTGCTGTGGGATTCAACCCCATCTGGATTCTGTACAGGCGGAGAGCGCGTGTTTCTGTTACAGGCGGAGAGTGCGTGTTTCTGTGTTACATGCGGAGAGTGCGTGTTTCTGTGTTACAGGTGTAAAGTGCATGTTTCTTTGTTACAGGCGGAGAGTGCGTGTTTCTGTGTCACAGATGGAGAGTGCATGTTTCTGTGTTACAGGCGGAGAGTGCGTGTTTCTGTTACAGGCGGAGAGTGCGTGCTTCTGTGTTACAGGCGGACAGTGCGTGCTTCTGTGTTACAGGCGGACAGTGCGTGTTTCTGTGTTACAGACAGAGAGTGCGTGTTTCTGTGTTACAGGCAGAGAGTGCATGTTTCTGTGTTACAGGCGGAGAGTGCGTGTTTCTGTGTTACAGGGGGAGAGTGCGTGTTTCTGTGTTACAGGCGGAGAGTGCGTGTTTCTGTGTTACAGGGGGAGAGTTCGTGTTTCTGTGTTACAGGCGGAGAGTGCGTGTTTCTGTGTTACCGGGGGAGAGTGCGTGTTTCTGTGTTACCGGCGGAGAGTGCGTGTTTCTGTGTTACAGCCGGAGTGTGCGTGTTTCTGTGTTAAAGCCGGAGAGTGCGTGTTTCTGTGTTACAGGTGGAGAGTGCCTGTTTCTGTGTTACAGGAGGAGAGTGCGTGTTTGTGTGTTACAGGCCGAGAGCACGTGTTTCTGTGTTACAGGCGGACAGCGCATGTTTCTGTGTTACAGGCAGAGAGAACGTGTTTCTCTGTTACAGGCGGAGAGTGCGTGTTACTGTGTTACAGGCAGAGAGTGCGTGCTTCTGTGTTACAGGCAGAGAGTGCGTGCTTCTGTGTTACAGGCGGAGAGTGCATGCTTCTGTGTTACAGGTGGAGAGTGCATGTTTCTGTGTCACAGGCGGAGAGTGTGTGTTTCTGCGTTACAGGCGGAGAGTGCGTGTTTCTGTGTTACAGGTGGAGAGTGCGTGTTTCTGTGTTATAGGCGGAGAGTGCGTGTTTCTGTGTTAAAGCCGGAGAGTGCGTGTTTCTGTGTTACAGGCGGAGAGTGCGTGCTTCTGTGTTACAGCCGGAGAGTGCGTGCTTCTGTGTTACAGGCAGAGAGTGCGTGCTTCTGTGTTACAGCCGGAGAGTGCATCTTTCTGTGTTACAGGCGGAGAGTGCGTGCTGCTGTGTTACAGCCGGAGAGTGTGTGCTTCTGTGTTACAGGCAGAGAGTGCGTGTTTCTGTGCTACCGGCGGAGAGTGCGTGTTTCTGTGTTACAGGCGGAGAGGGCGTGTTGCTGTGTTACAGGCGGAGAGTGCGTGTTTCTGTGTTACAGGCAGAGAGTGTGTGTTTCTGTGTTACAGGCGGAGAGTGCGTGCTTCTGTGTTACAGGCGGAGAGTGTGTGTTTCTGTGTTACAGGCGGAGAGTGCGTATTTCTGTGTTACAGGCTGAGAGTGCGTGTTTCTGTGTTACAGGCGGAGAGTGCGTGTTTCTGTGTTACAGGGGGAGAGTGCGTGTTTCTGTGTTACAGGCTGAGAGTGCATGTTTCTGTGTTACAGGCTGAGAGTGCATGTTTCTGTGTTACAGGCTAAGAGTGCATGTTTCTGTGTTACAGGCGGAGAGTGCGTGTTTCTATGTTACAGCCGGAGTGTGCGTGTTTCTGTGTTAAAGCCGGAGAGTGCGTGTTTCTGTGTTACAGGCGGAGAGTGCGTGCTTCTGTGTTACAGCCGGAGAGTGCGTGCTTCTGTGTTACAGGCAGATAGTGCGTGTTTCTGTGTTACCGGCAGAGAGTGTGTGTTTCTGTGTTACAGGCGGAGAGTGCGTGTTTCTGTGTTACAGGCGGAGAGTGCATGTTTCTGTGTTACCGGGGGAGAGTGCGTGTTTCTGTGTTACAGGCGGAGGGTGCGTGTTTCTGTGTTACAGGCGGACAGTGCGTGTTTCTGTGTTACAGGTGGAGTGCATGTGTTTCTGTGTTACAGGCGGAGAGCACGTGTTTCTGTGTTACAGGCGGAGAGCGCGTGTTTCTGTGTCACAGGCAGAGAGAACGTGTTTCTGTGTTACAGGTGGAGAGTGCGTGTTTCTGTGTTACAGGCGGAGAGCACGTGTTTCTGTGTTACAGGCAGAGAGCGTGTGTTTCTGTGTCACAGGCAGAGAGTGTGTGTTTCAGTGTTACAGGCGGAGAGTGCGTGTTTCTGTGTTACAGGCAGAGAGTGTGTGTTTCTGTGTTACCGGGGGAGAGTGCGTGTTTCTGTGTTACAGGCGGAGGGTGCGTGTTTCTGTGTTACAGGCAGAGAGTGCGTGTTTCTGTGTTACAGGCGGAGAGCACGTGTTTCTGTGTTACAGGCGGAGAGCACGTGTTTCTGTGTTACAGGCGGAGAGCGCGTGTTTCTGTGCCACAGGCAGAGGGAACGTGTTTCTGTGTTACAGGTGGAGAGTGCATGTTTCTGTGTTACAGATGGAGAGTGTGTGCTTCTGTGTTACTGGCGGAGAGTGCGTGCTTCTGTGTTACAGGCGGAGAGTGCGTGCTTCTGTGTTACGGGGGAGAGTGCGTGTTTCTGTGTCACAGGCGGAGAGTGCGTGTTTCTGTGTTACAGGCGGAGAGTGCTTGTTTCTGTGTTACAGGCGGCGAGTGCGTGTTTCTGTGTTAAAGCCGGAGAGTGCGTGTTTCTTTGTTACAGGCGGAGAGTGCGTGCTTCTGTGTTACAGCCGGAGAGTGCGTGCTTCTGCGTTACAGGCAGAGAGTGCGTGTTTCTGTGTTACAGGCGGAGAGTGCGTGTTTCTGTGTTACCGGTGGAGAGTGCGTGCTTCTGTGTTACAGGTGGAGTGTGCATGTTTCTGTGTTACAGGCGGAGAGCGCGTGTTTCTGTGTTACAGGCGGAGAGCACATGTTTCTATGTTACAGGCGGAGAGCGCGTGTTTCTGTGTTACAGGCGGAGAGTGCGTGTTCCTGTGTCACAGGCGGAAAGTGCGTGTTTCTGTGTTACAGGCGGAGAGTGCGTGTTTCTGTGTTACCGGCGGAGAGTGCGTGTTTCAGTGTTACCAGCGGAGAGTGCGTGTTTCTGTGTTACAGGCGGGGAGTGCGTGCTTCTGTGTTACAGCTGTAGAGTGCGGCTTCTGTGTTACAGGCAGAGAGTGCGTGTTTCTGTGTTACTGGTGGAGAGTGCATGTTTCTGCGTTACCGGTGGAGAGTGCGTGTTTCTGTGTTACAGGCAGAGAGTGTGTGTTTCTGTGGTACAGGCAGAGAGTGCGTTTTTCTGTGTTACCGGCGGAGAGTGTGTGTTTCTGTGTTACAGGTGGAGCGTGCGTGTTTCTGTGTTACAGGCCAAGAGTGCGTGTTTCTGTGTTACAGGCTGTGAGTGCGTGTTTCTGTGTTACAGGCGGAGAGTGCGTGTTTCTGTGTTACAGGCAGAGAGTGCGTGTTTTTGTGTTACAGGCGGAGAGTGCGTGTTTCTGTGTTACCGGTGGAGAGTGCGTGCTTCTGTGTTACAGGTGGAGTGTGCATGTTTCTGTGTTACAGGCGGAGAGCGCGTGTTTCTGTGTTACAGGCGGAGAGCACATGTTTCTATGTTACAGGCGGAGAGCACGTGTTTCTGTGTTACAGGCGGAGAGTGCGTGTTCCTGTGTCACAGGCGGAAAGTGCGTGTTTCTGTGTTACAGGCGGAGAGTGCGTGTTTCTGTGTTACCGGCGGAGAGTGCGTGTTTCAGTGTTACCAGCGGAGAGTGCGTGTTTCTGTGTTACAGGCGGGGAGTGCGTGCTTCTGTGTTACAGCTGTAGAGTGCGGCTTCTGTGTTACAGGCAGAGAGTGCGTGTTTCTGTGTTACTGGTGGAGAGTGCATGTTTCTGCGTTACCGGTGGAGAGTGCGTGTTTCTGTGTTACAGGCAGAGAGTGTGTGTTTCTGTGGTACAGGCAGAGAGTGCGTTTTTCTGTGTTACCGGCGGAGAGTGTGTGTTTCTGTGTTACAGGTGGAGCGTGCGTGTTTCTGTGTTACAGGCCAAGAGTGCGTGTTTCTGTGTTACAGGCGGAGAGTGCGTGTTTCTGTGTTACAGGCAGAGAGTGCGTGTTTTTGTGTTACAGGCGGAGAGTGCGTGTTTCTGTGTTACAGGTGGAGAGTGCGTGTTTCTGTGTTACCGGTGGAGAGTGCGTGTTTCTGTGTTACCGGTGGAGAGTGCGTGTTTCTGTGTTACAGGCGGAGAGTGCGTGTTTCTGTGTTACAGGTGGAGAGTGCGTGTTTCTATGTTACAGGTGGAGAGTGCGTGTTTCTATGTTACAGGCGGAGAGTGCGTGTTTCTGTGTTACCGGTGGAGAGTGCGTGTTTCTGTGTTACAGGCGGAGAGTGCGTGTTTCTGTGTTACAGGCGGAGAGTGCGTGTTTCTGTGTTACAGGTGGAGAGTGCGTGTTTCTATGTTACAGGCGGGGAGTGCGTGTTTCTGTGTTACAGGCGGATGGTGTGTGTTTCTGTGTTACAGGCGGAGAGTGCGTGTTTCTGTGTTACAGGCGGAGAGTGCGTGTTTCTGTGTTACCGGCGGAGAGTGCGTGTTTCTGTGTTACAGGCGGAGAGTGCGTGTTTCTGTGTTACCGGCGGAGAGTGCGTGTTTCTGTGTTACAGGCGGAGAGTGCGTGTTTCTGTGTTACACGCGGAGAGTGCGTGTTTCTGTGTTACAGGCGGAGGGTGCGTGTTTCTGTGTTACCGGCGGAGAGTGTTTAGTGGTGTGTTCTGTACAGGGGGAGAATGGAGTTGTTGGGTCTCACAACTAATGACCACCTCTGTGTGCTCTTCCTGCAGTGATCCAGATGTGCGGAACCCTCTGTTTTTCCATGGTTTCTGCAAATGGCCAGGATGTGAGCAGGTGTTTAAGGAATATGAGCCCTTTTTGAAGTAAGTTTTTAAAAAAAAATTCTGATGTCAGTCAGACGGTGCTGGGTGGGGAGTGCGATGTGCTGTCCAGTGAAACTGTCCGTCAGATGGTGCGGGGTGGGGAGTGTGATGGTCTGACCAGTGACACTGTCAGTCAGACGGTGCCGGGTGGGGAGTGCGATGTGCTGACCAGGGACACTGTCCGTCAGATGGTGCGGGGTGGGGAGTGCGATGTGCTGTCCAGGGACACTGTCAGTCAGACGGTGCCGGGTGGGGAGTGCGATGTGCTGTCCAGTGAAACTGTCCGTCAGATGGTGCGGGGTGGGGAGTGTGATGGTCTGACCAGTGACACTGTCAGTCAGACGGTGCCGGGTGGGGAGTGCGATGGGCTGACCAGGGACACTGTCAGTCAGATGGTGCCGGGTGGGGAGTGCGATGGGCTGACCAGTGACACTGTCAGTCAGACGGTGCTGGGTGGGGAGTGCGATGGGCTGACCAGTGACACTGTCAGTCAGATGGTGCCGGGTGGGGAGTGCGATGGGCTGACCAGTGACACTGTCAGTCAGATGGTGCCGGGTGGGGAGTGCGATGGTCTGACCAGTGACACTCTCAGTCAGACGGTGCTGGGTGGGGAGTGCGATGGGCTGACCAGTGACACTGTCAGTCAGACGGTGCCGGGTGGGGAGTGCGATGGTCTGACCAGTGACACTGTCAGTCAGACGGTGCTGGGTGGGGAGTGCGATGGGCTGACCAGTGACACTGTCAGTCAGACGGTGCCGGGTGGGGAGTGCGATGGTCTGACCAGTGACACTGTCAGTCAGACGGTGCCGGGTGGGGAGTGCGATGGGCTGACCAGTGACACTGTCAGTCAGATGGTGCTGGGTGGGGAGAGCGATGGTCTGAGCAGTGGCACTGTCAGTCAGACGGTGCCGGGTGGGGCGTGCGACGGGCTGACCAGTGACACTGTCAGTCAGAGGGTGCTGGGTGGGGAGTGCGATGGTCTGACCAGTGACACTGTCAGTCAGACGGTGCCGGGTGGGGAGTGCGATGGGCTGACCAGTGACACTCTCAGTCAGATGGTGCTGGGTGGGGAGTGCGATGAGCTGACCAGTGACACTGTCAGTCAGACGGTGCTGGGTGGGGAGTGCGATGGGCTGACCAGTGACACTGTAAGTCAGACGGTGCCGGGGGGGGAGTGCGATTAGCTGACCAGTGACACTGTCAGTCAGAGGGTGCTGGGTGGGGAGTGCGATGGTCTGACCAGTGACACTGTCAGTCAGACGGTGCCGGGTGGGGAGTGCGATGGGCTGACCAGTGACACTGTCAGTCAGAGGGTGCCGGGTGGGGAGTGCGATGGGCTGACCAGGGACACTGTCAGTCAGACGGTGCCGGGTGGGGAGTGCGATGGTCTGACCAGTGACACTCTCAGTCAGATGGTGCTGGGTGGGGAGTGCGATGGGCTGACCAGTGACACTGTCAGTCAGACGCTGCCGAGTGGGGAGTGCGATGGGCTGACCAGTGACACTGTCAGTCAGACGGTGCTGGGTGGGGAGTGCGACGGGCTGACCAGTGACACTGTCAGTCAGATGGTGCCGGGTGGAGAGTGCGATGGGCTGACCAGTGACACTGTCAGTCAGACGGTGCCGGGTGGGGAGTGCGATGGGCTGACCAGTGACACTGTCAGTCAGACGGTGCCGGGTGGGGAGTGCGATGGGCTGCCCAGTGACACTGTCAGTCAGACGGTGCTGGGTGGGGAGTGCGATGGGCTGACCAGTGACACTGTCAGTCAGACGGTGCTGGGTGGGGCGTGCGATGGTCTGACCAGTGACACTGTCAGTCAGACGGTGCCGGGTGGGGAGTGCGATGGGCTGCCCAGTGACACTGTCAGTCATACGGTGCCGGGTGGGGAGTGCGATGGTCTGACCAGTGACACTGTCAGTCAGACGGTGCCGGGTGGGGAGTGCGTTGGGCTGACCAGTGACACTGTAAGTCAGACGGTGCCGGGTGGGGAGTGCGATGGGCTGACCAGTGACACTGTCAGTCAGAGGGTGCTGGGTGGGGAGTGCGATGGTCTGACCAGTGACACTGTCAGTCAGACGGTGCTGGGTGGGGAGTGCGATGGGCTGACCAGTGACACTGTCAGTCAGACGGTGCTGGGTGGGGAGTGCGATGGGCTGACCAGTGACACTGTCAGTCAGACGGTGCTGGGTGGGGAGTGCGATGGTCTGACCAGTGGCACTGTCAGTCAGACGGTGCTGGGTGGGGAATGCGATGGGCTGACCAGTGACACTGTCAGTCAGAGGGTGCTGGGTGGGGAGTGCGATGGGCTGACCAGTGACACTGTCAGTCAGACGGTGCTGGGTGGGGAGTGCGATGGGCTGACCAGGGACACTGTCAGTCAGACGGTGCCGGGTGGGGAGTGCGATGAGCTGACCAGTGACACTGTCAGTCAGACGGTGCTGGGTGGGGAGTGCGACGGGCTGACCAGTGACACTGTCAGTCAGACGGTGCTGGGTGGGGAGTGCGATGGGCTGACCAGTGACCCTGTCAGTCAGACGGTGCTGGGTGGGGAGTGCGATGGGCTGTCCAGTGACACTGTCAGTCAGACGGTGCTGGGTGGGGAGTGCGATGGGCTGACCAGTGACACTGTCAGTCAGACGGTGCAGGGTGGGGAGTGCGATGGTCTGACCAGTGACACTGTCAGTCAGATGGTGCCGGGTGGGGAGTGCGATGGGCTGACCAGTGACACTGTCAGTCAGACGGTGCCGGGTGGGGAGTGCGATGGGCTGACCAGTGACACTGTCAGTCAGACGGTGCTGGGTGGGGAGTGCGATGGGCTGACCAGTGACACTGTCAGTCAGACGGTGCTGGGTGGGGCTTGCGATGAGCTGACCAGTGACACCGTCAGTCAGACGGTGCCGGGTGGGGAGTGCGATGGGCTGACCAGTGACACTGTCAGTCAGACGGTGCCGGGTGGGGAGTGCGATGGGCTGACCAGTGACACTGTCAGTCAGACGGTGCCGGGTGGGGAGTGTGATGGTCTGACCAGTGACACTGTCAGTCAGAGGGTGCTGGGTGGGGTGTGCGATGGTCTGACCAGTGACACTGTCAGTCAGAGGGTGCTGGGTGGGGAGTGCGATGGTCTGACCAGTGACACTGTCAGTCAGAGGGTACTGGGTGGGGAGTGTGATGGTCTGACCAGTGACACTGTCAGTCAGAGGGTGCTGGGTGGGGAGTGCGATGGTCTGACCAGTGACACTGTCAGTCAGACGGTGCTGGGTGGGGAGTGCGATGGGCTGACCAGTGACACTCTCAGTCAGACGGTGCTGGGTGGGGAGTGCGATGGTCTGACCAGTGACACTGTCAGTCAGACGGTGCCGGGTGGGGAGTGCGATGGGCTGACCAGTGACACTGTCAGTCAGACGGTGCCGGGTGGGGAGTGCGATGGGCTGACCAGTGACACTGTCAGTCAGATGGTGCTGGGTGGGGAGTGCGATGGGCTGACCAGTGACACTGTCAGTCAGACGGTGCTGGGTGGGGAGTGCGATGGGCTGTCCAGTGACACTCTCAGTCAGACGGTGCTGGGTGGGGAGTGCGATGGGCTGACCAGTGACACTGTCAGTCAGACGGTGCCGGGTGGGGAGTGCGATGGTCTGACCAGTGACACTGTCAGTCAAACGGTGCCGGGTGGGGAGTGCGATTAGCTGACCAGTGACACTGTCAGTCAGACGGTGCCGGGTGGGGAGTGCGATGGGCTGACCAGTGACACTGTCAGTCAGACGGTGCCGGGTGGGGAGTGCGATGGGCTGACCAGTGACACTGTCAGTCAGACGGTGCCGGGTGGGGAGTGCGATGGGCTGACCAGTGACACTGTCAGTCAGACGGTGCCGGGTGGGGAGTGCGATAGGCTGACCAGTGACACTGTCAGTCAGACGGTGCCGGGTGGGGAGTGCGATGGGCTGACCAGTGACACTGTCAGTCAGACGGTGCCGGGTGGGGAGTGCGATGGTCTGACCAGTGACACTGTCAGTCAGACGGTGCCGGGTGGGGAATGTGATTAGCTGACCAGTGACACTGTCAGTCAGACGGTGCTGGGTGGGGCGTGCAATGGTCTGACCAGTGACACTGTCAGTCAGACGGTGCCGGGTGGGGAGTGCGATGGGCTGACCAGTGACACTGTCAGTCAGACGGTGCCGGGTGGGGAATGCGATTAGCTGACCAGTGACACTCTCAGTCAGATGGTGCTGGGTGGGGAGTGCGATGGTCTGACCAGTGACACTGTCAGTCAGACGATGCTGGGTGGGGAGTGCGATGGTCTGACCAGTGACACTGTCAGTCAGACGGTGCTGGGTGGGGAGTGCGATGGGCTGACCAGTGACACTGTCAGTCAGACGGTGCCGGGTGGGGAGTGCGATGGGCTGACCAGTGACACTGTCAGTCAGACGGTGCCGGGTGGGGAATGCGATTAGCTGACCAGTGACACTGTCAGTCAGACGGTGCCGGGTGGGGAGTGCGATGGTCTGACCAGTGACACTCTCAGTCAGACGGTGCTGGGTGGGGAGTGCGATGGGCTGACCAGTGACACTGTCAGTCAGACGGTGCCGGGTGGGGAGTGCGATGGTCTGACCAGTGACACTGTCAGTCAGACGGTGCCGGGTGGGGAGTGCGATGGGCTGACCAGGGACACTGTCAGTCAGATGGTGCTGGGTGGGGAGTGCGATGAGCTGACCAGTGACACTGTCAGTCAGACGGTGCCGGGTGGGGAGTGCGATGGGCTGACCAGTGACACTCTCAGTCAGACGGTGCCGGGTGGGGAGTGCGATGAGCTGACCAGTGACACTGTCAGTCAGACGGTGCTGGGTGGGGAGTGCGATGGGCTGACCAGGGACACTGTCAGTCAGACGGTGCCGGGTGGGGAGTGCGATGGTCTGACCAGTGACACTGTCAGTCAGACGGTGCTGGGTGGGGAGAGCGATGGGCTGACCAGTGACACTGTCAGTCAGACGGTGCTGGGTGGGGAGTGCGATGGGCTGACCAGGGACACTGTCAGTCAGACGGTGCTGGGTGGGGAGTGCGATGGGCTGACCAGTGACACTGTCAGTCAGACGGTGCTGGGTGGGGAGTGCGATGGGCTGACCAGTGACACTGTCAGTCAGACGGTGCCGGGTGGGGAGTGCGATGGGCTGACCAGTGACACTGTCAGTCAGATGGTGCCGGGTGGGGAGTGCGATGGGCTGACCAGTGACACTGTCAGTCAGACGGTGCCGGGTGGGGAGTGCGATGGGCTGACCAGTGACACTGTCAGTCAGACGGTGCCGGGTGGGGAGTGCGATGGGCTGACCAGTGACACTGTCAGTCAGACGGTGCCGGGTGGGGAGTGCGATGGGCTGACCAGTGACACTGTCAGTCAGACGGTACCGGGTGGGGAGTGCGATGGGCTGACCAGTGACACTGTCAGTCAGACGGTGCCGGGTGGGGAGTGCGATGGGCTGACCAGTGACACTGTCAGTCAGACGGTGCTGGGTGGGGAGTGCGATGGTATGACCAGTGACACTGTCAGTCAGATGGTGCCGGGTGGGGAGTGCGATGGTCTGACCAGTGACACTGTCAGTCAGAGGGTGCTGGGTGGGGAGTGCGATGGTCTGACCAGTGACACTGTCAGCCAGACGGTGCTGGGTGGGGAGTGCGATGGGCTGACCAGTGACACTGTCAGTCAGACGGTGCTGGGTGGGGAATGCGATGGTCTGACCAGTGACACTGTCAGTCAGACGGTGCCGGGTGGGGAGTGCGATTGGCTGACCAGTGACACTGTCAGTCAGACGGTGCTGGGTGGGGCTTGCGATGAGCTGACCAGTGGTACTGGACAGAGCAATGACCACTCAACAGCGCAGAGGCCAAAGGGGCCAGGCCCATATCGAAACTAGTAGGAACAGCACCCAGAATATTTGGCATTGCCCGTTAACCCTTTCAGAACCCTGTGTTCTGCTATAAACTGTACTCTTGGTTACTGTAGCGAGGTCAGCACTGGGTGTTTAGACAGCTGCGTCTCAGCACGTCCGGGATCTTTGGGGCCATTTACTCCCTGCGATGTATAAATACTTTGACTGCTCGCGGTGCTTCTCTCTGCTCACCCCTGTGCTGCCCTGTTTCAATACGCAATGCACTGAAACGCTAATGCTTTGGCTTTCCGTTTGATGGCAGGCATCTCAACGAGGTCCATTGCCTCGATGACACGAGCACCGCACAATGCCTCATCCAGAAGGAGAAGGTTAAACAGCTGGAGTCAAAGGTGCGTAGACTCTGTGCGTGAACAGCCAGGTAGATATAGACTCGCACAGCCTGGGCTCACAGAGAGAGAGTATGGGACACGCAGCTACCTCTGGGCTCGGAGATAAATGCAGCCCTTACACAGAGGAAGGTCTCCCATCTCCCTCTGCTATGGGTGATATTAGAATGGCAGGAATATATATTTCTTAAGGCTAAAAGGATCCAGGGATATGGGGAGAAAGCAGGGACAGGGTACTGAGTTTGGATGATCAGCCATGATCTCATTAAATGGCGCAACAGGCTCGAGGGGCCGAATGGCCTACTCCTGCTCCTATCTTCTATGTTTCTAATGGGAGCTGGTAACATGGCTGATCCCAGGCAGGCTGTGTGGGTCTCCATCGCTTGGGGCTCGTCGTTGTTAGTGGGATCTTGCTGTGTACCAAAAAGGTTGTTGTGTCTATCCACAGAACAGCAGCAGGTGCATTTCACAGTAATTCACAGTTGGTGATGGGGTTTCGGGATGTCGCGGGGTTGCCTGAAGCGGGGACTAACGCTGTCACACGCTGGATGCGCAGATTGCCGCGGTTTATGTTATGTATTGTGTGTTCTCCTCCCACCTGTGGTGGCGCTGTCACAGGAGATAAATGGTTGGGTGTTCTCTGTTAAGTTTTAGCTCTCTTTGTTCGGAACTTTCCAGAACTTCCTTTCCTTCCAATAAAGCACTTCATGTTTGAATCTCTGAGATCTGAGTCCTAAATTGTGTCTAGGTAGAAAGGTACCGACACAACAAGTGGCAACGAGGAGCGGATGAATCTGCGTACGTTACGGTGCAGTGAGTAAACAGAAAATTCAATTTGAAACGTGAGATGGCTACTATATTAGGAAACATCGATGATTTTGATGAAAATGTGGAGCAATGGAGTGCATATACGGAACGTTTTGACTATTTTGTATTGGCGAATGCGGTGGCAAATGAAAAGGTCGTGCCTACCTTTTTGAGTGTAATCGGGCCGAAGACATTCAACTTACTTCGCAGCCTCGTGTAGCCAGATAAGCCAGGAACTAAAACATATAAGCAACTAGTGGAAATTCTTGGAACACATTTTTCACCAAAACCTCTGGTTATTGCTGAGAGATTTAGATTTCACAAACGGAATCAAGAGGAGGGGGAATCAGTGATGATGTTTATTGCTGCTTTAAAAAGGTTGTCGGAACACTGCCAGTTCAAGGAGGTGCTGAATGACACCATTAGAGACAGACTTGTGTGTGGTCTGCAAAATGCAGCCACACAGAAGCGCCTTCTTACTGAGGACAACCTTACTCTTGAAAAGGCCATTGAAGTTAGTGTCTCCATGGAGATGGCGGAAAAGGAGGCTCACCAGTTGAGTTCAACAGGGAGAGTTCACAAGGTGTCGTCTGAGCCTAAAGGTGCGCGGAACGGCACATGTTACCGTTGTGGGAAAACGGGCCATCACGCTAATGATTGCTGGTGTACGGAGCTGGAATGCCGAAATTGTGGCAAAAAAGGTCACATTGAACGCGCCTGTAGAGGTAAAAAAAGAACAGACAGAGTTGGGAAGCATGGAAGCAAAATGTCTGTATTTGGACAAGAGAGGAAAAAGAGTGTTCATTCAGTGCAGTATGATGGAACAAGCAAAACAGAGGGGAGCGACACCTCTGAGGAGGAAGAGGTGCACATACTGACGGTTGCAGGTGGTTCAAATGGCTACTGGGTGTCACCACTGGTGGAGGGACAATCAGTGCGGATGGAGGTGGACACAGGCGCGGCTGTGTCCTTTGTTTCAGACACTGTCTACAACAAAATGCTAAAGCATCTTACCCTTCAGCCAACAAACATTGTGCTAAAGACGTATACCGGCAAACCTGTGGCCATGAGAGGCGTCATTGAGGTGACAGTTAAATTGAACAGACAGACTGCAAAACTGCCACTATATGTGGTAAAGGGAAATTACCCATCCTCGTCGCCACTTGTTGTGTCGGTACCTTTCTACCTAGACACAATTTAGGACTCAGAACTCAGAGATTCAAACATGAAGTGCTTTATTGGAAGGAAAGGAAGTTCTGGAAAGTTCTGAACAAAGAGGGCTAAAACTTAACAGAGAACACCCAACCATTTACCCGTGCAGCTAGCATGTGATGCATCACCATATGGTGTGGGAGCAGTCATATCCCACATCATGCCTTCGGGTGAAGAGAAACCTATCGCCTTCGCATCACGCACCTTGAACAAGGCCGAGAGTAACTATGCGCAGATCGAGCGCGAGGCCTTGAGAATCGTTTTTGGAATTCGAAAATTTCATCAGTACCTGTTTGGGAGAAGGTTCACACTCCTGACGGACCACCGTCCATTGACTTCAATCTTCGGGCCCCACACCGGAATTCCGTCTCTCGCTGCAAGCAGGATGCAAAGGTGGGCTTTACTGTTGTCAGGACACACATACGACATCAAATATCGCAAATCAGACTTGCACGGCAACGCAGACGGTCTCTCGAGGCTACCCTTGCCTGTTACTCCCCCAGAGCCTCATCAGATAGACATCTTCTACTTTAGACAAGTGGAGGGAGCACCTGCCACTGCAGTTCAGATGCGAAGGTACACCCGCAACGATCCAGTCCTGTCTGAGGTAATGGACGATGTCATTCGAGGGAGAGCGATAGGAGATTCTCCTAGTTTGAAACCTTATGTTTCAAAAAGAAATGAGCTCTCCGTCCAGGCAGGTTGTCTTCTTTGGGGACGCCGTGTCATCATTCCACCACCTCTGAGGGAACCTATACTGCAACAACTTCATACAGGCCACAGTGGGATGGTTCGGATGAAGGAAATGGCAAGAAGCTACTTCTGGTGGCCAGGTCTCGATGGGAATATTGAGGAGAAAGCCAAAACATGTTCCCCATGTCAAAGGGTCCGGAATGTTCCACAGCTGGCAACCCTACACCCCTGGGATTGGCCTGCAGAAGTGTGGCAGCGAGTACATGTGGACTTCGCCGGTCCTTTCGAAGGGAAGATGTTTATGGTGGTTGTGGACGCTCGTAGCAAGTGGCCGGAGGTCGCTGTGATGAGGTCTACCACGGCAGAGAAAACAATTGAGAAACTTGGTGAGATGTTCAGCCATTATGGCTCACCAGAACTCGTAAGTGACAACGGTCCACAATTTGTATCACAGGAGTTTGCAACCTTCCTGCATGTGAATGGTGTCCAACACATCAGGTCTGCGCCCTATCATCCCTCTACTAACGGCCAGGCAGAAAGGTTTGTGCAAACTTTGAAGCACGCCTTGAAGGCATCGCAAGGTCAGGGCTCAATCCACCAACGTCTGAACAGCTTCCTGTTGTCCTACAGGAACGAGCCACATGCCACAACCAAAACTTCCCCCGCTTCGCTCATGATGAAGAGGCAGTTGCAGACAAGTTTTGACTTACTCAAACCTCCAAGGGCAGAACAGGTTGTCCATTGTCAACAACAAGCTCAAGTTGAAAAGAGAGAGAAAAGAGCCAAGGAGAGACGGTTTCATCCTGGAGAGCACATTCTAGCTCGAAACTACAACACTGGACCGAAATGGGTTCCTTACACGGTTGAGACTGCTGAGGACGTCGTCTGGAGAAGACACACAGATCAACTGTTGCTAGGAGCAGAGACAGCCACAGAGGCTCCAACGGCTGGTTGGCCTGAACTGTTTCCGGATGATACCACAAACCAGCATCCTTTGCCACAGTGCTCTTCTCCAACACAGGAAGTCAAAGAGACTGTTCCACCTGTGCAAACTCCTGACTTTCAACTGACACAGGCACCTTCTCCATCCAGGCCTGTGTCAATGCCTACTGCTGTGGAAGCCAGCGATGACCGCCGGTATCCTGTCAGAGAGCGGCGGCCTCCAAGACGCTTGGATCTGTAGGCTTAGTGACTTACCCACAAATCAAATCAAATCAACTTTTATTGTCATTGTTAGTGTACAAGTGCAGTACAACGAAATGTAGGCTTGCGGCTCCCGAGAGTGTACATTTAGATTAAGACATTTAACATTCAACATACATTTGGTTTGTAATACATTAACATAAACATAAACATAATAAAGTGCATCGGCAGATGTGCAGGCTTTAGTGTTTATTTGTGGAGTTCAGTAGGATGACAGCCCTGGGAAAGAAGCTGTTCCTAAATCTGGTCGTTCGGGTGCGAATGCATCTGTAGCATCTCCCAGATGGCAGGAGGGCGAACAGACTGTGGCTGGGGTGGGTAGGGTCTTTTATGATGGTCCGTGACCTCCGTAGACAGCGTTTCTGGTATATGTGCTCTATGGTCGGTAGCCGGGTGCCGGTAATGCGTTGGGCAGTTTTGACTACCCGCTGCAGGGCTTTCCGGTCATAGTAGCTACAGCTGCCATACCATACTGTGATACAGTTCATCAGGATGCTCTCTATAGTGCAGCGGTAGAAGTTAGAGAGGATCAGGGGTGACAGGTTACATCCCTTCAGCCTCCTTAGGAAATATAGGCGCTGCTGGGCCTTCTTCACCAGAGAGGAGGTGTTGAGGGACCAGGAGAGGTCTTCCGTGATGTGGACTCCGAGGAACTTAAAGCTGTCCTTCCTTTCCACCACAGCCCCATGGATGTGGATGGGGGTGTGACTTCCGCCTTTAGACTTCCTGAAGTCCACAGTGATTTCTTTGGTTTTCTTGATGTTAAGGGCCAGGTTGTTATCGGCGCACCACTTCACGAGATGCTGGACCTCCTCCCTGTAGGCTGACTCATCGTTGTTGGTGATCTGGCCTACTACCGTGGTATCATCCGCAAACTTGATGATGGTGTTGGAACCATGAACAGCCACACAGTCGTGGGTGAAGAGGGAGTAGAGGAGAGGGCTCAGCACACATCCTTGTGGGGCCCCCGTGTTCAGGGTCGGGGGGGGAGAATAAACCCCAGGGTAAAGTCAGGGTTTGAGGCAGTCTACCTCTACCCTAGGTTCGTTGAGTGCATTGAAAGTAACTTACCTGTTGAGGAATAATGTGGACCTTCCATTTAAGAGGGGAGGAAATGTTATGTATTGTGTGTTCTATTGTGTGTTCTCCTCCCACCTGTGGTGGTGCTGTCACAGGAGATAAATGGTTGGGTGTTCTCTGTTAAGTTTTAGCTCTCTTTGTTCGGAACTTTCCAGAACTTCCTTTCCTTCCAATAAAGCACTTCATGTTTGAATCTCTGAGTTCGGAGTCCTAAATTGTGTCTAGGTAGAAAGGTACCGACACAACAGTTTACGCCTCACGCTGGCTACAAGGTGACGAGTTTGGCACTAAGTTGTGGGTTTTGTTCTCTTCCTGTACAGCTGGAGTTCGAGAAGGATCGACTTCTGGCCATGCAGACACAGCTGAAGATTAAAGTGTCTGAACAGCACCCGCTGCGGACCCCAGTGAGTAAGAGGCTGAGGGGAGTATGAAACAGCGATCCAGCGACATTACGGTGGCATAGTGGTTAGCACTGTTGCCTCACAGCGCCAGGGACCCGGGTTCGAATCCGGCCTCGGGCGACTGTCTGTGTGGAGTTTGCACATTCTCCCCGTGTTTGTGTGGGTTTCCTCCGGGTGCTCCGGTTTCCTCCCACAGTCCAAAGATGTGCGGGTTAGGTTGATTGGCTATGATAAATTGACCCTTAGTGTTAGGGGGATTAAATACGTGGGGTTACGGGGATAGGGTGGGATATGTGTTGGTGTAGGGGTTACGGGGATCGGGTGGGATATGTGTCGGTGCAGGCTCGATGGGCCGAAATGGCCTCTATCTGCACTGTGGGGTTTCTGTGGTTTCTGTGATTACTGGGCACGGTTAATGAATTCATGGGGAGCACAGATTTCTCACATTGGTGCTTAAATCAATTGGCGATCAGATCAGGCCGGCCCTGGTTCCATCCCCGCTCTGTGCTGTGTTAACTCAGTCACGGCAGGAGGGGCGATATCAGTCGGGGTTCCTGTCCCTGATCGCGAGCCAGCGCTTCCTGCGCCTAGGGGCGTCAGCTGTGGACGGCTGTGATTCCCTCCCAGTCGAATAGCAAGACGTGAGGGCAAGCCGCCCGAGGGCAGCTGGACCGCCAGTGACCAAGGAGTCGCGCCTTCAGGATGTGAGAGGAGCTAGCGGGTCAGAGGGACCCTGAAATAAAAACAGAAAATGCTGGGAATGCTCAACAGGTCAGGCAGCATCTGTAGAGAGAGAAACAAGAGTTAACGTTTCAGGTCGATGACCCTTCGTCAGAACTGGCCTGAGAGAATCGGAGCTGATGTGAGGCAGGGAGATTGAATGCAGACAGCTTTGGGGCATGTCACATTTATTTCTGAGTGATTATAAATGAGGGTGAAGGTTGATGAAATGTTGGTGGACCATGGCAGGGTGGCACCTCTCACTGTAACACTCTCTGTTCCTGTCCCTAAGAAAGGGTTGCAGAGTCCGGTGAAGAACCTGCCTGTATCCTGCACTGTGCCGCTAATCCCGGACTGGGCCACACTTGGTGCATCTCCTCTGACTGGCCGGGGTAACAGCGAGACCCTGTCACTGGCTCGGCATCGCCTGTGGGATAAACACAGCGCTCTCTTCTCAGGTAACATAGCTCCGAGTACCAAAGACACTCTGGGGGACGTTCGACATATTGGGGGTGAGGCCAAGGACACAGATACCAAAGGTAACAGGGCTATGTATATAAGGGACTCTCTGTAACAGGGCTCTGTATAAAGGGGATTCTCTGTGACCGGGTTCTGTATAAAGGGGATTCTCTGTAACACGGCTCTGTATAAAGGGGACTCACTGTAACAGGTCTCTGTATAAAGGGGACTCACTGTGACCGGGCTCTGTGTAAAGGGGATTCAGTGTGACCGGGCTCTGTATAAAGGGGATTCAGAGTGACCGGGCTCTGTATAAAGGGGATTCACTGTGACCGGGCTCTGTGTAAAGGGGATTCACTGTGACCGGGCTCTGTATAAAGGGGATTCACTGTGACAGGTCTCTGGATAAAGGGGACTCACTGTAACAGGGCTCTGTATAAAGGGGATTCACTGTGACCGGGTTCTGTATAAAGGGGATTCTCTGTAACACGGCTCTGTATAAAGGGGACTCACTGTAACAGGGCTCTGTATAAAGGGGACTCACTGTGACCGGGCTCTGTATAAAGGGGACTCACTGTGACCGGGCTCTGTATAAAGGGGACTCACTGTGACCGGGCTCTGTATAAAGGGGATTCACTGCGACCGGGCTCTGTATAAAGGGGATTCACTGTGACCGGGCTCTGTATAAAGGGGATTCATTGTGACCGGGCTCTGTATAAAGGGGATTCAGTGTGACCGGGCTCTGTATAAAGGGGATTCACTGTGACCGGGCTCTGTATAAAGGGGATTCATTGTGACCGGGCTCTGTATAAAGGGGATTCATTGTGACCGGGCTCTGTATAAAGGGGATTCACTGTGACCGGGCTCTGTATAAAGGGGATTCACTGTGACCGGGCTCTGTATAAAGGGGACTCACTGTGACCTTGCTCTGTATAAAGGGGATTCACTGTGACCGGGCTCTGTATAAAGGGGATTCACTGTGACTGGGCTCTGTATAAAGGGGATTCACTGCGACCGGGCTCTGTATAAAGGGGATTCACTGCGACCGGGCTCTGTATAAAGGGGATTCACTGTGACCGGGCTCTGTATAAAGGGGATTCACTGTGACTGGGCTCTGTATAAAGGGGATTCACTGTGACCGGGCTCTGTATAAAGGGGATTCACTGTGACCGGGCTCTGTATAAAGGGGATTCACTGTGACCGGGCCCTGTATAAAGGGGATTCACTGTGACTGGGCTCTGTATAAAGGGGATTCACTGTGACCGGGCTCTGTATAAAGGGGATTCACAGTGACCGGGCCCTGTATAAAGGGGATTCACTGTGACCGGGCTCTGTATAAAGGGGATTCACTGTGACCGGGCTCTGTATAAAGGGGATTCACTGTGACCGGGCTCTGTATAAAGGGGATTCACTGTGACCGGGCTCTGTATAAAGGGGTTCACTGTGACCGGGCTCTGTATAAAGGGGATTCACTGTGACCGGGCTCTGTATAAAGGGGTTCACTGTGACCGGGCTCTGTATAAAGGGGATTCACTGTGACCGGGCTCTGTATAAAGGGGATTCACTGTGACCGGGCTCTGTATAAAGAGGATTCACTGTGACCGAGCTCTGTATAAAGGGGATTCACTGTGACCGGGCTCTGTATAAAGGGGACTCACTGTGACCGGGCTCTGTATAAAGGGGATTCACTGTGACCGGGCTCTGTATAAAGGGGATTCACTGTGACCGGGCTCTGTATAAAGGGGATTCACTGTGACCGGGCTCTGTATAAAGGGGATTCACTGTGACCGGGCTCTGTATAAAGGGGATTCACTGTGACCGGGCTCTGTATAAAGGGGTTCACTGTGACCGGGCTCTGTATAAAGGGGATTCACTGTGACCGGGCCCTGTATAAAGGGGATTCACTGTGACCGGGCTCTGTATAAAGGGGATTCACTGTGACCGGGCCCTGTATAAAGGGGATTCACTGTGACCGGGCTCTGTATAAAGGGGATTCACTGTGACCGGGCTCTGTATAAAGGGGATTCACTGTGACCGGGCCCTGTATAAAGGGGATTCACTGTGACCGGGCTCTGTGTAAAGGGGATTCACTGTGACCGGGCTCTGTATAAAGGGGATTCACTGTGACCGGGCTCTGTATAAAGTGGATTGACTGCGGCCGGGCTCTGTATAAAGGGGATTCACTGTGACCGGGCTCTGTATAAAGGGGATTCACTGTGACCGGGCTCTGTATAAAGGGGTTCACTGTGACCGGGCTCTGTATAAAGGGGATTCACTGTGACCGGGCTCTGTATAAAGGGGATTCACTGTGACCGGGCTCTGTATAAAGAGGATTCACTGTGACCGAGCTCTGTATAAAGGGGATTCACTGTGACCGGGCTCTGTATAAAGGGGACTCACTGTGACCGGGCTCTGTATAAAGGGGATTCACTGTGACCGGGCTCTGTATAAAGGGGATTCACTGTGACCGGGCTCTGTATAAAGGGGATTCACTGTGACCGGGCTCTGTATAAAGGGGATTCACTGTGACCGGGCTCTGTATAAAGGGGATTCACTGTGACCGGGCTCTGTATAAAGGGGTTCACTGTGACCGGGCTCTGTATAAAGGGGATTCACTGTGACCGGGCCCTGTATAAAGGGGATTCACTGTGACCGGGCTCTGTATAAAGGGGATTCACTGTGACCGGGCCCTGTATAAAGGGGATTCACTGTGACCGGGCTCTGTATAAAGGGGATTCACTGTGACCGGGCTCTGTATAAAGGGGATTCACTGTGACCGGGCCCTGTATAAAGGGGATTCACTGTGACCGGGCTCTGTGTAAAGGGGATTCACTGTGACCGGGCTCTGTATAAAGGGGATTCACTGTGACCGGGCTCTGTATAAAGTGGATTGACTGCGGCCGGGCTCTGTATAAAGGGGATTCACTGTGACCGGGCTCTGTATAAAGGGGATTCACAGTGACCGGGCTTTGTATAAAGGGGATTCACTGTGACCGGGCTCTGTGTAAAGGGGATTCACTGTGACCGGGCTCTGTACAAAGGGGATTCACTGTGACAGGGCTCTGTATAAAGGGGATTCACTGTGACCGGGCTCTGTATAAAGGGGATTCACTGTGACCGGGCTCTGTATAAAGGGGATTCACTGTGACCGGGCTCTGTATAAAGGGGATTCACTGTGACCGGGCTCTGTATAAAGGGGATTCACTGTGACCGGGCCCTGTATAAAGGGGATTCACTGTGACCGGGCTCTGTGTAAAGGGGATTCACTGTGACCGGGCTCTGTATAAAGGGGATTCACTGTGACCGGGCTCTGTATAAAGTGGATTGACTGCGACCGGGCTCTGTATAAAGGGGATTCACTGTGACCGGGCTCTGTATAAAGGGGATTCACAGTGACCGGGCTTTGTATAAAGGGGATTCACTGTGACCGGGCTCTGTGTAAAGGGGATTCACTGTGACCGGGCTCTGTATAAAGGGGATTCACTGTGACAGGGCTCTGTGTAAAGGGGATTCACTGTGACCGGGCTCTGTATAAAGGGGATTCACTGTGACCGGGCTCTGTATAAAGGGGATTCACTGTGACCGGGCTCTGTATAAAGGGGATTCACTGTGACCAGGCTCTGTATAAAGGGGATTCACTGTGACCGGGCTCTGTATAAAGGGGATTCACTGTGACCGGGCTCTGTATAAAGGGCATTCACTGTTCCCGGGCTCTGTATAAAGGGGATTCACTGTGACCGGGCTCTGTATAAAGGGGATTCACTGTGACCGGGCTCTGTGTAAAGGGGATTCACTGTGACCGGGCTCTGTATAAAGGGGATTCACTGTGACCGGGCTCTGTATAAAGGGGATTCACTGTGACCGGGCTCTGTATAAAGGGGATTCACTGTGACCGGGCTCTGTATAAAGGGGATTCACTGTGACCGGGCTCTGTATAAAGGGGATTCACTGTGACCGGGCTCTGTATAAAGGGGATTCACTGTGACCGGGCTCTGTATAAAGGGGATTCACTGTGACCGCTCTGTATAAAGGGGATTCACTGTGACCGGGCTCTGTATAAAGGGGACTCACTGTGACCGGGCTCTGTATAAAGGGGATTCACTGTGACCGGGCTCTGTATAAAGGGGATTCACTGTGACAGGGCTCTGTATAAAGGGGATTCACTGTGACCGGGCTCTGTATAAAGGGGACTCACTGTGACCGGGCTCTGTATAAAGGGGATTCACTGTGACCGGGCTCTGTATAAAGGGGATTCACTGTGACCGGGCTCTGTATAAAGGGGATTCACTGTGACCGGGCTCTGTATAAAGGGGATTCACTGTGACCGGGCTCTGTATAAAGGGGTTCACTGTGACCGGGCTCTGTATAAAGGGGATTCACTGTGACCGGGCTCTGTATAAAGGGGATTCACTGTGACCGGGCTCTGTATAAAGGGGACTCACTGTGACCGGGCTCTGTATAAAGGGGATTCACTGTGACCGGGCTCTGTATAAAGGGGATTCACTGTGACCGGGCTCTGTATAAAGGGGATTCACTGTGACCGGGCTCTGTATAAAGGGGATTCACTGTGACCGGGCTCTGTATAAAGGGGATTCACTGTGACCGGGCTCTGTATAAAGGGGATTCACTGTGACCGGGCTCTGTATAAAGGGGATTCACTGTGACCGGGCTCTGTATAAAGGGGATTCACTGTGACAGGGCTCTGTATAAAGGGGATTCACTGTGACCGGGCTCTGTATAAAGGGGATTCACTGTGACCGGGCCCTGTATAAAGGGGATTCACTGTGACCGGGCTCTGTATAAAGGGGATTCATTGTGACCGGGCTCTGTATAAAGGGGATTCATTGTGACCGGGCTCTGTATAAAGGGGATTCACTGTGACCGGGCTCTGTATAAAGGGGATTCACTGTGACAGGGCTCTGTATAAAGGGGATTCACTGTGACCGGGCTCTGTATAAAGGGGATTCACTGTGACCAGGCTCTGTATAAAGGGGATTCACTGTGACCGGGCTCTGTATAAAGGGGATTCACTGTGACCGGG
The DNA here is from genome assembly GCF_052327205.1 of Somniosus microcephalus. Taxonomy (NCBI): domain Eukaryota; kingdom Metazoa; phylum Chordata; class Chondrichthyes; order Squaliformes; family Somniosidae; genus Somniosus; species Somniosus microcephalus. The sequence continues at coordinate 25,214,031 of NW_028225185.1, read as the reverse complement.
CTCTGTATAAAGGGGATTCACTGTGACCGGGCTCTGTGTAAAGGGGATTCACTGTGACCGGGCTCTGTGTAAAGGGGATTCACAGTGACCGGGCTCTGTATAAAGGGGATTCACTGTGACAGGGCTCTGTATAAAGGGGATTCACTGTGACCGGACTCTGTATAAAGGGGATTCACAGTGACCGGGCTCTCTATAAAGGGGATTCACTGTGACCGGGCTCTGTATAAAGGGGATTCACTGTGACCGGGCTCTGTATAAAGGGGACTCACTGTGACCGGGCTCTCTATAAAGGGGATTCACTGTGACCGGGCTCTGTATAAAGGGGATTCACTGTGACCGGGCTCTGTATAAAGGGGACTCACTGTGACCGGGCTCTCTATAAAGGGGATTCACTGTGACCGGGCTCTGTATAAAGGGGATTCACTGTGACCGAGCTCTGTATAAAGGGGATTCACTGTGACCGGGCTCTGTATAAAGGGGATTCACTGTGACCGGGCTCTGTATCAAGGGGATTCACTGTGACCGGGCTCTCTATAAAGGGGATTCACTGTGACCGGGCTCTGTATAAAGGGGATTCACTGTGACCGGGCTCTGTATAAAGGGGATTCACTGTGACCGGGCTCTGTATAAAGGGGATTCACTGTGACCGGGCTCTGTATAAAGGGGACTCACTGTGACCGGGCTCTCTATAAAGGGGATTCACTGAGACCGGGCTCTGTATAAAGGGGACTCACTGTAACAGGGCTCTGTATAAAGGGGACTCACTGTGACCGGGCTCTGTATAAAGGGGATTCACTGTGACCAGGCTCTGTATAAAGGGGATTCACTGTGACCGGGCTCTGTATAAAGGGGATTCACTTGATAATCTATAATTTTGTTTAAACCAAATGTATTTCCTACTTTATTTGACTTTTTTCTTTCATGTTTAGATATCAATCCCACTTTGGAATATTATAAAATTTGCAATCCCAGTTTGGAATATTATAAAATTTTCAATGTCCGTCCTCCCTTAACCTACGCTGCATTAATCAGATGGGTGAGTATTTCACACGTGTTCCCTTCACCAAAACTGTCTCATGTCTGCTCCAAAAACTAGTCAATGTTACACCGATTACCCCACACCCCTCACTGTAACACTGAAATACCCCACACCCCTCACTGTGACACTGAAATACCCCACACCCCTCACTGTGACACTGAAATACCCCACACCCCTCACTGTGACACTGAAATACCCCACACCCCTCACTGTGACACTGAAATACCCCACACCCCTCACTGTGACACTGAAATACCCCACACCCCTCACTGTGACACTGATATACCCCACACCCCTCACTGTAACACCGATATACCCCACACCCCTCACTGTAACACTGATATACCCCACACCCCTCACTGTAACACCGATATACCCCACACCCCTCACTGTAACACTGATATACCCCACACCCCTCACTGTAACACCGATATACCCCACACCCCTCACTGTAACACTGATATACCCCACACCCCTCACTGTAACACTCTGATATACCCCACACCCCTCACTGTAACACACTGATATACCCCACACCCCTCACTGTAACAGTCTGATATACCCCACACCCCTCACTGTAACAGTGATATACCCCACACCCCTCACTGTAACAGTGACAACACGACGAATTGGCCATTCAAAATGGAGACACATGGGAAAACCACTTTGAAAAATTATACCAGAAAAACATACTAAGGCCAGAGCAACGCCGAATATGCAAAAACCTGGAAAAGCTCGAAATGGCCATAAAAGATAACCAAAACCCGCTAGACTCCATAATAACAGAAAAAGAGCTATTTGAAAAACTCAAGGACCTGCGACCAGGAAAAGCTTGCGGTGCAGACGGCATACTAAGTGAGATGATTAAACACACAGACGATAAAATGAAACTGGCTATCCTAAAACTCTTCAACTTGGTTCTGAGTGTCGGTTACTTCCCTGATATCTGGAACAAAGGACTCATAACGCCCATATACATAAGTGGGGACAAAGTCGACCCAAATAACTATCGAGGCATCTGTGTAAACAGTAACCTGGGGAAGGTATTCTGTAGTATCATAAACAAAAGACTTATAAACTTCCTTGAGGAGCACAATGTCTTGAGTAAAAGCCAAATTGGATTCCTACCAAACTATAGAACATCAGATCATATCTTCACCCTACAGACCCTTATTGACAAACATGTTCATCAAAACAAAAGCAAAATCTACGCATGCTTTATAGATTTCCAGAAGGCTTTCGACTCCATCTGGCACGACGGTCTATTCCTGAAACTTTCGAAAGTGGGGTAGGGGGAAAAACATATGATGTAATTAAATCAATGTATACAAACAATAAATGTGCAGTTAAAATTGGAGACAAACAAACAAAATACTTCCCACAGGGGCGGGGGGTGATGCAGGGCTAGCCCATCTCACCGACACTCTTTAATATTTACATAAATGAATTGGCAAAACTACTTGAACAATCTACAGCACCCGGCCTCACCCTATATGAATCCAAGGTTAAATTCCTCCTCTATGCAGATGACCTGGTTCTGCTGTCACCAACTAAGGAGGGTCTACAGCAGAACCTGGATCTGCTGGAGTCATTCTGCCAGACCCGGGCCCTGGCAATAAATCCCCAAAAAACCAAAGTCCTTGTGTTCCAGCAAAGATCCAGACATCAGGGACCCAAAATAAATTTCACACTAGGAACAACCAAAATTGAACAAACCACTAACTACATATACTTGGGCTTAAAAATCAGTTCTACGGGAAATTTTCATCTGGCTGTGAATGAACTGAAAGAGAAAGCAAGAAGGGCTTTCTATGCCATTAAAAAATCAATCCAAATAGAAATCCCAATTAGCATTTGGCTCAAAATTTTTAAATCAGTAATTGAACCAATTGCACTCTATGGCAGTGAGGTGTGGGGACCGCTAACACAACAAGAATTTGCAAAATGGGACAAACATCCAATTGAGATCCTACATGCAGAATTCTGTAAAAGTATCCTCCGGACTCAAAGGAAAACCGTAAACAATGCATGCAGGGCAGAACTAGGCCAATATCCATTAATAATCACTATCCAAAAAAGAGCCACCAAATTTTGGAATCACCTACAAATGAGCAATCCCCAATGCTATCACTACGACGCCCTGAAATGCCAAGAGAGGACCATAAAGAAGAATACCCTCAGTCAACTAGTCCTGGGACTCAGTGAAGTAACTACTAACAATAACCAGCCCCAGGACAGTGACAGCATAACACAAAGAATTCGACCCAACACAATCGTCTCTAAGCAAAAGGAAAAATATCTGTCATATTGGGCAGAAACAACAAAAACCCAAAACAAACTCAATTGCTACTTGGCCCTAAACAGACAATACAACATGGCTGATTGCCTGACCATGGTAAAGGATAGCAAACTGAGAAAAACCTTGACAATGTACAGACTTAGTGAACATAGCCTGGCGATCGAAAAAGGTAGACACAGACAGACCCAGCTACCAAGAGAGGACAGGATATGCTCTCACTGCAGTCAGGGAGTGGTGGAGACAGAGATGCACTTCATCACAGCTTGTAGAAAATATCAGGGCATAAGGGAGAATTTCACCCAAAATTCACAAAAATATGCCCGGAATTCAGAAATTTGAATGACGACCAAAAACTCCCATACCTACTAGGGGAAGAGAGAAATTGTGTAACCTTAGCGGCACACTATGTTACAGCTTGCCATAAACAGACGGACAACCACTAAATATAAGAAAAAAGTATATACAAATTATATGAATGTATATTTATACACTCAGGGATATATCTGTTTATACACTGTATGGATAGATCTGCATTTATGTGTTCAACAATGAATGTTTTTCGATGCTTTGGCAACATAAGATGTACCTTGTCATGCCAATAAAGCGATTTGAATTGAATTGAATTGATATACCCCACACCCCTCACTGTAACACACTGATATACCCCACACCCCTCACTGTAACACTGATATATTCCACACCCCTCACTGTAACACTGATATACCCCACACCCCTCACTGTAACACACTGATATACCCCACACCCCTCACTGTAACACTGATATACCCCACACCCCTCACTGTAACACTCTGATATACCCCACACCCCTCACTGTAACACTGATATTCCACACCCCTCACTGCAACACTGATATACCCCACACCCCTCACTGTAACACACTGATATACCCCACACCGCTCACTGTAACACTGATATATTCCACACCCCTTACTGTAACACTGATATACCCCACACCCCTCATTGTAACTCTGATATACTCCACACCCCTCACTGTAACGCTGATATACCCCACACTCCTCACTGTAACACACTGATATACCCCACACCCCTCACTGTAACACTCTGATATACCCCACACCCCTCACTGTAACACTGATATATTCCACACCCCTTACTGTAACACTGATATACCCCACACCCCTCATTGTAACTCTGATATACCCCACACTCCTCACTGTAACACACTGATATACCCCACACCCCTCACTGCAACACTCTGATATACCCCACACCCCTCACTGTAACACTGATATACCCCACATCCCTCACTGTAACACACTGATATACCCCACACCCCTCACTGAAACACTGATATATTCCACACCCCTCACTGTAACACTGATATACCCCACACCCGTCACTGTAACACTGATATACCCCACATCCCTCACTGTAACACAGATATACCCCACACCCCTCACTGTAACACTGATATACCCCACATCCTCACTGTAACACACTGATATACCCCACACCCCTCACTGTAACACTGATATATTCCACACCCCTCACTGTAACACTCTGATATACCCCACACCCCTCACTGTAACACTGATATACCCCACACCCCTCACTGTAACAATGATAAACCCCACACTCCTCACTGTAACACTGATATACCCCACACCCCTCACTGTAACACTCTGATATACCCCACACGCCTCACTGTAACACGCTGATATACCCCACATCCCTCACTGTATCACTCTGATATACCCCACACCCCTCACTGTATCACGCTGATATATCCCACACCCCTCACTGTAACACTGATATACCCCACACCCCTCACTGTAACACACTGATATACCCCACACCCCTCACTGTAAGACATGGAAACACCCCACACCCCTCACTGTAACACTAATATACCCCACACCCCTCAGTGTGACACTCTGATATACCCCACACCCCTCACTGTAACACACTGATATACCCCACACCCCTCACTGTAACACTCTGATATACCCCACACCCCTCACTGTAACACTGATATATTCCACACCCCTTACTGTAACACTGATATACCCCACACCCCTCATTGTAACTCTGATATACCCCACACTCCTCACTGTAACACACTGATATACCCCACACCCCTCACTGCAACACTCTGATATACCCCACACCCCTCACTGTAACACTGATATACCCCACATCCCTCACTGTAACACACTGATATACCCCACACCCCTCACTGAAACACTGATATATTCCACACCCCTCACTGTAACACTGATATACCCCACACCCGTCACTGTAACACTGATATACCCCACATCCCTCACTGTAACACAGATATACCCCACACCCCTCACTGTAACACTGATATACCCCACATCCTCACTGTAACACACTGATATACCCCACACCCCTCACTGTAACACTGATATATTCCACACCCCTCACTGTAACACTCTGATATACCCCACACCCCTCACTGTAACACTGATATACCCCACACCCCTCACTGTAACACTGATAAACCCCACACTCCTCACTGTAACACTGATATACCCCACACCCCTCACTGTAACACTCTGATATACCCCACACGCCTCACTGTAACACGCTGATATACCCCACATCCCTCACTGTATCACTCTGATATACCCCACACCCCTCACTGTATCACGCTGATATATCCCACACCCCTCACTGTAACACTGATATACCCCACACCCCTCACTGTAACACACTGATATACCCCACACCCCTCACTGTAAGACATGGAAACACCCCACACCCCTCACTGTAACACTAATATACCCCACACCCCTCAGTGTGACACTCTGATATACCCCACACCCCTCACTGTAACACACTGATATACCCCACACCCCTCACTGTAACACTCTGATATACCCCACATCCCTCACTGTAACACTGATATACTCCACACCCCTCACTGTAACACTGATATACCCCACACTGTAACACTGATATACCCCACACCCCTCACTGTAACACTGATATATTCCACACCCCTCACTGTAACACTCTGATATACCCCACACCCCTCACTGTAACACTGATATACCCCACACCCCTCACTGTAACACTGATATACCCCACACTCCTCACTGTAACACTGATATACCCCACACCCCTCACTGTAACACTCTGATATACCCCACACCCCTCACTGTAACACACTGATATACCCCACACCCCTCACTGTAACACTGATATATTCCACACCCCTCACTGTAACACTGATATACCCCACACCCCTCACTGTAACACACTGATATACCCCACACCCCTCACTGTAACACTGATATACCCCACACCCCTCACTGTAACACTCTGATATACCCCACACCCCTCACTGTAACACTGATATTCCACACCCCTCACTGCAACACTGATATACCCCACACCCCTCACTGTAACACACTGATATACCCCACACCGCTCACTGTAACACTGATATATTCCACACCCCTTACTGTAACACTGATATACCCCACACCCCTCATTGTAACTCTGATATACTCCACACCCCTCACTGTAACGCTGATATACCCCACACTCCTCACTGTAACACACTGATATACCCCACACCCCTCACTGTAACACTCTGATATACCCCACACCCCTCACTGTAACACTGATATATTCCACACCCCTTACTGTAACACTGATATACCCCACACCCCTCATTGTAACTCTGATATACCCCACACTCCTCACTGTAACACACTGATATACCCCACACCCCTCACTGCAACACTCTGATATACCCCACACCCCTCACTGTAACACTGATATACCCCACATCCCTCACTGTAACACACTGATATACCCCACACCCCTCACTGAAACACTGATATATTCCACACCCCTCACTGTAACACTGATATACCCCACACCCGTCACTGTAACACTGATATACCCCACATCCCTCACTGTAACACAGATATACCCCACACCCCTCACTGTAACACTGATATACCCCACATCCTCACTGTAACACACTGATATACCCCACACCCCTCACTGTAACACTGATATACCCCACACCCCTCACTGTAACACCGATATACCCCACACCCCTCACTGTAACACTGATATACCCCACACCCCTCACTGTAACACCGATATACCCCACACCCCTCACTGTAACACTGATATACCCCACACCCCTCACTGTAACACTCTGATATACCCCACACCCCTCACTGTAACACACTGATATACCCCACACCCCTCACTGTAACAGTCTGATATACCCCACACCCCTCACTGTAACAGTGATATACCCCACACCCCTCACTGTAACAGTGACAACACGACGAATTGGCCATTCAAAATGGAGACACATGGGAAAACCACTTTGAAAAATTATACCAGAAAAACATACTAAGGCCAGAGCAACGCCGAATATGCAAAAACCTGGAAAAGCTCGAAATGGCCATAAAAGATAACCAAAACCCGCTAGACTCCATAATAACAGAAAAAGAGCTATTTGAAAAACTCAAGGACCTGCGACCAGGAAAAGCTTGCGGTGCAGACGGCATACTAAGTGAGATGATTAAACACACAGACGATAAAATGAAACTGGCTATCCTAAAACTCTTCAACTTGGTTCTGAGTGTCGGTTACTTCCCTGATATCTGGAACAAAGGACTCATAACGCCCATATACATAAGTGGGGACAAAGTCGACCCAAATAACTATCGAGGCATCTGTGTAAACAGTAACCTGGGGAAGGTATTCTGTAGTATCATAAACAAAAGACTTATAAACTTCCTTGAGGAGCACAATGTCTTGAGTAAAAGCCAAATTGGATTCCTACCAAACTATAGAACATCAGATCATATCTTCACCCTACAGACCCTTATTGACAAACATGTTCATCAAAACAAAAGCAAAATCTACGCATGCTTTATAGATTTCCAGAAGGCTTTCGACTCCATCTGGCACGACGGTCTATTCCTGAAACTTTCGAAAGTGGGGTAGGGGGAAAAACATATGATGTAATTAAATCAATGTATACAAACAATAAATGTGCAGTTAAAATTGGAGACAAACAAACAAAATACTTCCCACAGGGGCGGGGGGTGATGCAGGGCTAGCCCATCTCACCGACACTCTTTAATATTTACATAAATGAATTGGCAAAACTACTTGAACAATCTACAGCACCCGGCCTCACCCTATATGAATCCAAGGTTAAATTCCTCCTCTATGCAGATGACCTGGTTCTGCTGTCACCAACTAAGGAGGGTCTACAGCAGAACCTGGATCTGCTGGAGTCATTCTGCCAGACCCGGGCCCTGGCAATAAATCCCCAAAAAACCAAAGTCCTTGTGTTCCAGCAAAGATCCAGACATCAGGGACCCAAAATAAATTTCACACTAGGAACAACCAAAATTGAACAAACCACTAACTACATATACTTGGGCTTAAAAATCAGTTCTACGGGAAATTTTCATCTGGCTGTGAATGAACTGAAAGAGAAAGCAAGAAGGGCTTTCTATGCCATTAAAAAATCAATCCAAATAGAAATCCCAATTAGCATTTGGCTCAAAATTTTTAAATCAGTAATTGAACCAATTGCACTCTATGGCAGTGAGGTGTGGGGACCGCTAACACAACAAGAATTTGCAAAATGGGACAAACATCCAATTGAGATCCTACATGCAGAATTCTGTAAAAGTATCCTCCGGACTCAAAGGAAAACCGTAAACAATGCATGCAGGGCAGAACTAGGCCAATATCCATTAATAATCACTATCCAAAAAAGAGCCACCAAATTTTGGAATCACCTACAAATGAGCAATCCCCAATGCTATCACTACGACGCCCTGAAATGCCAAGAGAGGACCATAAAGAAGAATACCCTCAGTCAACTAGTCCTGGGACTCAGTGAAGTAACTACTAACAATAACCAGCCCCAGGACAGTGACAGCATAACACAAAGAATTCGACCCAACACAATCGTCTCTAAGCAAAAGGAAAAATATCTGTCATATTGGGCAGAAACAACAAAAACCCAAAACAAACTCAATTGCTACTTGGCCCTAAACAGACAATACAACATGGCTGATTGCCTGACCATGGTAAAGGATAGCAAACTGAGAAAAACCTTGACAATGTACAGACTTAGTGAACATAGCCTGGCGATCGAAAAAGGTAGACACAGACAGACCCAGCTACCAAGAGAGGACAGGATATGCTCTCACTGCAGTCAGGGAGTGGTGGAGACAGAGATGCACTTCATCACAGCTTGTAGAACATATCAGGGCATAAGGGAGAATTTCACCCAAAATTCACAAAAATATGCCCGGAATTCAGAAATTTGAATGACGACCAAAAACTCCCATACCTACTAGGGGAAGAGAGAAATTGTGTAACCTTAGCGGCACACTATGTTACAGCTTGCCATAAACAGACGGACAACCACTAAATATAAGAAAAAAGTATATACAAATTATATGAATGTATATTTATA
>NW_028225185.1:25156268-25203712 GCF_052327205.1 Somniosus microcephalus | reverse complement strand
GGAGGGGTGTGTGTCCGTTACACTGGGAGGGGTGTGTGTCGTTACACTGGGAGGGGTGTGTGTGTCGTTACACTGGGAGGGGTGTGTGTCGTTACACTGGGAGGGGTGTGTGTCGTTACACTGGGAGGGGTGTGTCGTTACACTGGGAGGGGTGTTGTGTTACACTGGGAGGGGTGCGTGTCGTTACACTGGGAGAAGCGTGTGTCGTTACACTGGGAGGGGTGAGTGTCGTTACACTGGGAGGGGTGTGTGTTACACTGGGAGGGTGTGTGTGTCGTTTACACTGGGAGGGGTGTGTTACACTGGGAGGGGTGTGTGTCGTTACACTGGGAGGGGTGTGTGTCGTTACACTGGGAGGGGTGTGTGTCGTTACACTGGGAGGGGTGTGTGTCGTTACACTGGGAGGGGTGTGTGTCGTTACACTGGGAGGGGTGTGTGTCGTTACACTGGGTGGGGTGTGTGTCGTTACACTGGGAGGGGTGTGTGTCGTTACACTGGGAGGGGTGTGTGTCGTTTCACTGGGAGGGGTGTGTGTCGTTACACTGGGAGGGGTGTGTGTCGTTACACTGGGAGGGGTGTGTGTCGTTACACTGGGAGGGGTGTGTGTCGTTACACTGGGAGGGGTGTGTGTCATTACACTGGGAGGGGTGTGTGTCGTTACACTGGGAGGGGTGTGTGTTACACTGGGAGGGGTGCGTGTCGTTACACTGGGAGGGGTGTGTGTCGTTACACTGGGAGGGGTGTGTGTCGTTACACTGGGAGGGGTGTGTGTCGTTACACTGGGAGAGGTGTGTGTCGTTACACTGGGAGGGGTGCGTGTCGTTACACTGGGAGGGGTGCGTGTCGTTACACTGGGAGGGGTGTGTGTCGTTACACTGGGAGGGGTGTGTGTCGTTACACTGGGAGGGTGTGCGTGTCGTTACACTGGGAGGGGTGTGTGTCGTTACACTGGGAGGGGTGCGTGTCGTTACACTGGGAGGGGTGTGTGTCGTCACACTGGGAGGGGTGTGTGTCGTTACACTGGGAGGGGTGTGTGTCGTTACACTGGGAGGGGTGTGTGTCGTTACACTGGGAGGGGTGTGTCGTTACACTGGGAGGGGTGTGTGTCGTTACACTGGGAGGGGTGTGTCGTTACACTGGGAGGGGTGTGTGTCGTTACACTGGGAGGGGTGCGTGTCGTTACACTGGGAGGGGTGTGTGTCGTTACACTGGGAGGGGTGGGTGTCGTTACACTGGGAGGGGTGTGTGTCGTTACACTGGGAGGGGTGTGTGTCGTTACACTGGGAGGGGTGTGTGTCGTTACACTGGGAGGGGTGCGTGTCGTTACACTGGGAGGGGTGTGTGTGTCGTTACACTGGGAGGGGTGTGTGTCGTTACACTGGGAGGGGTGGGTGTCGTTACACTGGGAGGGGTGTGTGTCGTTACACTGGGAGGGGTGCGTGTCGTTACACTGGGAGGGGTGCGTGTCGTTACACTGGGAGGGGTGCGTGTCGTTACACTGGGAGGGTGTGCGTGTCGTTACACTGGGAGGGGTGCGTGTCGTTACACTGGGAGGGGTGCGTGTCGTTACACTGGGAGGGGTGCGTGTCGTTACACTGGGAGGGGTGCGTGTCGTTACACTGGGAGGGGTGCGTGTCGTTACACTGGGAGGGGTGCGTGTCGTTACACTGGGAGGGTGTGTGTCGTTACACTGGGAGGGGTGTGTGTCGTTACACTGGGAGGGGTGTGTGTCGTTACACTGGGAGGGGGTGCGTGTCGTTACACTGGGAGGGGGTGCGTGTCGTTACACTGGGAGGGGTGCGTGTCGTTACACTGGGAGGGGTGTGTGTCGTTACACTGGGAGGGGTGTGTGTCGTTACACTGGGAGGGGTGTGTGTCGTTACACTGGGAGGGGTGTGTGTCGTTACACTGGGAGGGGTGTGTGTCGTTACACTGGGAGGGGTGCGTGTCGTTACACTGGGAGGGGTGTGTGTCGTTACACTGGGAGGGGTGTGTGTCGTTACACTGGGAGGGGTGTGTGTCGTTACACTGGGAGGGGTGTGTGTCGTTACACTGGGAGGGGTGTGTGTCGTTACACTGGGAGGGGTGTGTGTCGTTACACTGGGAGGGGTGTGTGTCGTTACACTGGGGGGGGTGTGTGTCGTTACACTGGGAGGGGTGTGTGTCGTTACACTGGGAGGGGTGTGTGTCGTTACACTGGGAGGGGTGTGTGTCGTTACACTGGGAGGGTGTGTGTGGTTACACTGGGAGGGGTGTGTGTCGTTACACTGGGAGGGGTGTGTGTCGTTACACTGGGAGGGGTGTGTGTCGTTACACTGGGAGGGGTGTGTGTCGTTACACTGGGAGGGGTGTGTGTCGTTACACTGGGAGGGGTGTGTGTCGTTACACTGGGAGGGGTGTGTGTCGTTACACTGGGAGGGGTGTGTGTCGTTACACTGGGAGGGGTGTGTGTCGTTACACTGGGAGGTGTGTGTGTCGTTACACTGGGAGGGGTGTGTGTCGTTACACTGGGAGGGGGTGTGTGTCGTTACACTGGGAGGGTGTGTGTCGTTACACTGGGAGGGGTGCGTGTCGTTACACTGGGAGGGGTGTGTGTCGTTACACTGGGAGGGGTGTGTGTCGTTACACTGGGAGGGGTGTGTGTCGTTACACTGGGAGGGGTGTGTGTCGTTACACTGGGAGGGGTGTGTGTCGTTACACTGGGAGGGGTGTGTGTCGTTACACTGGGAGGGGTGTGTGTCGTTACACTGGGAGGGGTGTGTGTCGTTACACTGGGAGGTGTGTGTCGTTACACTGGGGGGGGTGCGTGTCGTTACACTGGGGGGGGTGCGTGTCGTTACACTGGGAGGGGTGTGTGTCGTTACACTGGGAGGGGTGTGTGTCGTTACACTGGGAGGGGTGTGTGTCGTTACACTGGGAGGGGTGTGTGTCGTTACACTGGGAGGGGTGTGTGTCGTTACACTGGGAGGGGTGTGTGTCGTTACACTGGGAGGGGTGTGTGTCGTTACACTGGGAGGGGTGTGTGTCGTTACACTGGGAGGGGTGTGTGTCGTTACACTGGGAGGGGTGTGTGTCGTTACACTGGGAGGGTGTGTGTCGTTACACTGGGAGGGGTGTGTGTCATTACACTGGGAGGGGTGTGTGTCGTTACACTGGGAGGGGTGTGTGTCGTTACACTGGGAGGGGTGCGTGTCGTTACACTGGGAGGGGTGTGTGTCGTTACACTGGGGGGGGTGTGTGTCGTTACACTGGGAGGGGGGGTGTGTCGTTACACTGGGGGGGGTGTGTGTCGTTACACTGGGAGGGGTGTGTGTCGTTACACTGGGAGGGGTGTGTGTCGTTACACTGGGAGGGGTGTGTGTCGTTACACTGGGAGGGGTGTGTGTCGTTACACTGGGAGGGGTGTGTGTCGTTACACTGGGAGGGGTGTGTGTCGTTACACTGGGAGGGGTGTGTGTTACACTGGGAGGGGTGTGTGTCGTTACACTGGGAGGTGTGTGTTGTTACACTGGAGGGGGTGTTGTGTCGTTACACTGGGAGGGGTGCGTGTCGTTACACTGGGAGGGGTGTGTGTCGTTACACTGGGAGGGGTGTGTGTCGTTACACTGGGAGGGGTGTGTGTCGTTACACTGGGAGGGGTGAGTGTCGTTACACTGGGAGGGGTGTGTGTCTTTACACTGGGAGGGGTGCGTGTCGTTACACTGGGAGGGGTGTGTGTCGTTACACTGGGAGGGGTGTGTGTTGTTACACTGGGAGGGGTGTGTCGTTACACTGGGAGGGGTGTGTGTCGTTACACTGGGAGGGGTGTGTGTCGTTACACTGGGAGGGGTGTGTGTCGTTACACTGGGAGGGGTGTGTGTCGTTACACTGGGAGGGGTGTGTGTCGTTACACTGGGAGGGGTGTGTGTCGTTACACTGGGAGGGTGTGTGTCGTTACACTGGGAGAGGTGTGTGTCGTTACACTGGGAGGGGTGTGTGTCGTTACACTGGAGGGGTGTGTGTCGTTACACTGGGAGGGGTGTGTGTCGTTACACTGGGAGGGGTGGTGTGTCGTTACACTGGGAGGGGTGTGTGTCGTTACACTGGGAGGGGTGTGTGTCGTTACACTGGGAGGGGTGTGTGTCGTTACACTGGGAGGGTGTGTGTCGTTACACTGGGAGGGGTGTGTGTCGTTACACTGGGAGGGGTGTGTGTCGTTACACTGGGGGGGGTGTGTGTTACACTGGGAGGGGTGCGTGTCGTTACACTGGGAGGGGTGTGTGTCGTTACACTGGGAGGGGTGTGTGTCGTTACACTGGGAGGGGTGTGTGTCGTTACACTGGGAGGGGTGTGTGTCGTTACACTGGGAGGGGTGCGTGTCGTTACACTGGGAGGTGTGTGTCGTTACACTGGGAGGGGTGTGTGTCGTTACACTGGGGGGGGTGTGTGTTACACTGGGAGGGGTGCGTGTCGTTACACTGGGAGGGGTGTGTGTCGTTACACTGGGAGGGGTGTGTGTCGTTACACTGGGAGGGGTGTGTGTCGTTACACTGGGGGGGGTGTGTGTTACACTGGGAGGGGTGTGTGTCGTTACACTGGGAGGGGTGTGTGTCGTTACACTGGGGGGGGTGTGTGTTACACTGGGAGGGGTGCGTGTCGTTACACTGGGAGGGTGTGTGTGTCGTTACACTGGGAGGGGTGTGTGTCGTTACACTGGGAGGGGTGTGTGTCGTTACACTGGGAGGGGTGTGTGTCGTTACACTGGGAGGGGTGCGTGTCGTTACACTGGGAGGTGTGTGTCGTTACACTGGGAGGGGTGTGTGTCGTTACACTGGGAGGGGTGTGTGTCGTTACACTGGGAGGGGTGTGTGTCGTTACACTGGGAGGGGTGTCGTGTCGTTACACTGGGAGGTGTGTGTCGTTACACTGGGAGGTGTGTGTGTCGTTACACTGGGAGGGTGTGTGTGTCGTTACACTGGGAGGGGTGTGTGTCGTTACACTGGGAGGGGTGTGTGTCGTTACACTGGGAGGGGTGTGTGTCGTTACACTGGGAGAGGTGCGTGTCGTTACACTGGGAGGGAGTGTGTCGTTACACTGGGAGGGGTGTGTGTCGTTACACTGGGAGGGGTGTGTGTCGTTACACTGGGAGGGGTGTGTGTCGTTACACTGGGAGGGGTGTGTGTCGTTACACTGGGAGGGGTGTGTGTCGTTACACTGGGAGGGGTGTGTGTCGTTACACTGGGAGGGGTGTGTGTCGTTACACTGGGAGGGGTGTGTGTCGTTACACTGGGAGGGGTGAGTGTCGTTACATGGGAGGGGTGTGTGTCGTTACACTGGGAGGTGTGTGTGTCGTTACACTGGGAGGGGTGTGTGTCGTTACACTGGGAGGGGTGTGTGTCGTTACACTGGGAGGGGTGTGTGTCGTTACACTGGGAGGGGTGTGTGTCGTTACACTGGGAGGGGTGCGTGTCGTTACACTGGGAGGTGTGTGTCGTTACACTGGGAGGGGTGTGTGTCGTTACACTGGGAGGGGTGTGTGTCGTTACACTGGGAGGGGTGTGTGTCGTTACACTGGGAGGGGTGTGTGTCGTTACACTGGGAGGGGTGTGTGTCGTTACACTGGGAGGGGGTGTGTGTCGTTACACTGGGAGGGGTGTGTGTCGTTACACTGGGAGGGGTGTGTGTCGTTACACTGGGAGGGGTGTGTGTCGTTACACTGGGAGGGGTGTGTGTCGTTACACTGGGAGGGGTGTGTGTCGTTACACTGGGAGGGGTGTGTGTCGTTACACTGGGAGGGGTGTGTGTCGTTACACTGGGAGGGGTGTGTGTTACACTGGGAGGGGTGTGTGTCGTTACACTGGGAGGGGTGTGTGTCGTTACACTGGGAGGGGTGCGTGTCGTTACACTGGGAGGGGTGTGTGTCGTTACACTGGGAGGTGTGTGTCGTTACACTGGGAGGGGTGTGTGTCGTTACACTGGGAGGGGTGCGTGTCGTTACACTGGGAGGGGGTGCGTGTCGTTACACTGGGAGGGGTGTGTGTCGTTACACTGGGAGGGGTGTGTGTCGTTACACTGGGAGGGCTGTGTGTCGTTACACTGGGAGGGGTGTGTGTCGTTACACTGGGGGGGGTGTGTGTCGTTACACTGGGAGGGGTGTGTGTCGTTACACTGGGAGGGGTGTGTGTCGTTACACTGGGAGGGGTGTGTGTCGTTACACTGGGTGGGGTGTGTGTCGTTACACTGGGAGGGGTGTGTGTCGTTACACTGGGAGGGGTGTGTGTCGTTACACTGGGAGGGGTGTGTGTCGTTACACTGGGAGGGGTGTGTGTCGTTACACTGGGAGGGGTGTGTGTCGTTACACTGGGAGGGGTGTGTCGTTACACTGGGAGGGGTGTGTGTCGTTACACTGGGAGGGGTGTGTGTCGTTACACTGGGGAGGGGGTGTGTGTCGTTACACTGGGAGGGGTGTGTCGTTACACTGGGAGGGGTGTGTGTCGTTACACTGGGAGGGGTGTGTGTCGTTACACTGGGAGGGGTGTGTGTCGTTACACTGGGAGGGGTGTGTCGTTACACTGGGAGGGGTGTGTGTCGTTACACTGGGAGGGGTGTGTGTCGTTACCTGGGAGGGGGTGTGTGTCGTTACACTGGGAGGGGTGTGTCGTTACACTGGGAGGGGTGTGTGTCGTTACACTGGGAGGGGTGTGTGTCGTTACACTGGGGGGGGGTGTGTGTCGTTACACTGGGAGGGGTGTGTCGTTACACTGGGAGGGGTGTGTGTCGTTACACTGGGAGGGGTGTGTGTCGTTACACTGGGAGGGTGTGTGTCGTTACACTGGGAGGGGTGTGTCGTTACACTGGGAGGGGTGTGTGTCGTTACACTGGGAGGGGTGTGTGTCGTTACACTGGGAGGGGTGTGTGTTACACTGGGAGGGGTGCGTGTCGTTACACTGGGAGGGGTGTGTGTCGTTACACTGGGAGGGGTGTGTTACACTGGGAGGGGTGTGTGTCGTTACACTGGGAGGTGTGTGTCGTTACACTGGGAGGGGTGTGTGTCGTTACACTGGGAGGGGTGGGTGTCGTTACACTGGGAGGGGTGTGTGTCGTTACACTGGGAGGGGTGTGTGTCGTTACACTGGGAGGGGTGTGTGTCGTTACACTGGGAGGGGTGCGTGTCGTTACACTGGGAGGGGTGTGTGTCGTTACACTGGGAGGGGTGTGTGTCGTTACACTGGGAGGGGTGTGTGTCGTTACACTGGGAGGGGTGCGTGTCGTTACACTGGGAGGGGTGTGTGTCGTTACACTGGGAGGGGTGTGTGTCGTTACACTGGGAGGGGTGTGTGTCGTTACACTGGGAGGTGTGTGTCGTTACACTGGGAGGGGTGTGTGTCGTTACACTGGGAGGGGTGGGTGTCGTTACACTGGGAGGGGTGCGTGTCGTTACACTGGGAGGGGTGTGTCGTTACACTGGGAGGGGTGTGTGTCGTTACACTGGGAGGGGTGTGTGTCGTTACACTGGGAGGGGTGTGTCGTTACACTGGGAGGGGTGTGTGTCGTTACACTGGGAGGGGTGTGTGTCGTTACACTGGGAGGGGTGTGTGTTACACTGGGAGGGGTGCGTGTCGTTACACTGGGAGGGGTGTGTGTCGTTACACTGGGAGGGGCGCGTGTCGTTACACTGGGAGGGGTGTGTGTCGTTACACTGGGGGGGGTGCGTGTCGTTACACTGGGAGGGGTGTGTGTCGTTACACTGGGAGGGGTGTGTGTCGTTACACTGGGAGGGGTGTGTGTCGTTACACTGGGAGGGGTGTGTGTCCGTTACACTGGGAGGGGTGTGTGTCGTTACACTGGGAGGGGTGTGTGTCGTTACACTGGGAGGTGTGTGTCGTTACACTGGGGGGGGTGCGTGTCGTTACACTGGGGGGGGTGTGTGTCGTTACACTGGGAGGGGGTGTGTGTCGTTACACTGGGAGGGGTGTGTGTCGTTACACTGGGAGGGGTGTGTGTCGTTACACTGGGAGGGGTGTGTGTCGTTACACTGGGAGGGGTGTGTGTCGTTACACTGGGAGAGGTGTGTGTCGTTACACTGGGAGGGGTGTGTGTCGTTACACTGGGAGGGGTGTGTGTCGTTACACTGGGAGGGGTGTGTGTCGTTACACTGGGAGGGGTGTGTGTCGTTACACTGGGAGGTGTGTGTCGTTACACTGGGAGGGGTGCGTGTCGTTACACTGGGAGGGGTGTGTGTCGTTACACTGGGGGGGGTGCGTGTCGTTACACTGGGAGGGGTGTGTGTCGTTACACTGGGAGGGGTGTGTGTCGTTACACTGGGAGGGGTGTGTGTCGTTACACTGGGAGGGGTGTGTGTCGTTACACTGGGAGGGGTGCGTGTCGTTACACTGGGAGGGGTGTGTGTCGTTACACTGGGAGGGGTGTGTGTCGTTACACTGGGAGGGGTGTGTGTCGTTACACTGGGAGGGGTGTGTGTGTTACACTGGGAGGGGTGTGTGTTACACTGGGAGGGGTGTGTGTCGTTACACTGGGAGGGGTGTGTGTGTTACACTGGGAGGGGTGTGTGTTACACTGACTGGGAGAGGGGTGTGTGCATGTTGGATGCGATCAGGCTGAGTCTCGGGTATGGGGCATCCTCTTGAGGTGTTGCCCGCTGCCAATCACTCTCCAGGGACTCTGGCGTGGATCCGGTGAGCAGTCGAGAGCCGGGGGGATGAGGGGCAGAGGCTGTGGAGAGGGACAACACAGAGCAACATTCTCCCCTGGGTTCATCCCAACCATGGTCTGGTTAGGATTTTATTTCGTTACATATGCATTAAACTCCAGCTACCTTTTGCAGAGGTGAGGCTGGTGTCCGGAAATGGATGACGGGCACTGGGAGGGGTGTGTGTCGTTACACTGGGAGGGGTGTGTGTCGTTACACTGGGAGGGGTGTGTGTCGTTACACTGGGAGGGGTGTGTGTCGTTACACTGGGAGGAGTGTGTGTCGTTACACTGGGAGGGGTGTGTGTCGTTACACTGGGAGGGGTGTGTGTCGTTACACTGGGAGGAGTGTGTGTCGTTACACTGGGAGGGGTGTGTGTCGTTACACTGGGAGGGGTGTGTGTCGTTACACTGGGAGGGGTGTGTGTCGTTACACTGGGAGGGGTGTGTGTCGTTACACTGGGAGGGGTGTGTGTCGTTACACTGGGAGGGGCGCGTGTCGTTACACTGGGAGGGGCGCGTGTCGTTACACTGGGAGGGGCGCGTGTCGTTACACTGGGGGGGGTGCGTGTCGTTACACTGGGAGGGGTGTGTGTCGTTACACTGGGAGGGGTGTGTGTCGTTACACTGGGAGGGGTGTGTGTCGTTACACTGGGAGGGGTGTGTGTCGTTACACTGGGAGGGGTGCGTGTCGTTACACTGGGAGGGGTGTGTTACACTGGGAGGGGTGTGTGTTACACTGACTGGGAGAGGGGTGTGTGTCGTTACACTGGGAGGGGTGTGTGTCGTTACACTGGGAGGGGTGTGTGTTACATTGGGAGGGGTGTGTGTTACACTGACTGGGAGAGGGGTGTGTGCATGTTGGATGCGATCAGGCTGAGTCTCGGGTATGGGGCATCCTCTTGAGGTGTTGCCCACTGCCAATCACTCTCCAGGGACTCTGGCGTGGATCCGGTGAGCAGTCGAGAGCCGGGGGGATGAGGGGCAGAGGCTGTGGAGAGGGACAACACAGAGCAACATTCTCCCCTGGGTTCATCCCAACCATGGTCTGGTTAGGATTTTATTTCGTTACATATGCATTAAACTCCAGCTACCTTTTGCAGAGGTGAGGCTGGTGTCCGGAAATGGATGACGGGCACTGTGAGTAGTGGGCACCGTGGGAAATAGGCAAACCGGGAAACGGGCACCGCGAGGGACGGGCACCGCGAGGAACGTAAGCCTCAACCTGCGGTGGTGCCTGTGGACAGGGCGACATTCATAGGGACCCGACGCCCTCTGCAGCTGCTCTAAAGGGACGAGGGAGACCGGCGCCACGCCGACCCGTGGCCACACCGCGCACCATAGTAGGAACAAACACTTTTATAGGGCACTAAAGATTCTGATTATTTTGAAAGGGAGGTTTCTCGGTGTCACCCTTTTTTGTAAAGTCTGATCGCAGGAATGAGGTGTGCGTTTTCTCCTGTTCGATCTCCCGTTTCGTGCATGTGAAGTGGGATGTGCTGCTCCCTCGAGACCTGTGATTGTTTGTTAAACCGGTTTAACGTCTGGTCGTGATGGGGAGTGAATTATTTGTCTTAATTTGAAGTGTTCCCAGTTCCCACTTCCGATGTGACGCAAGTTCCGGTCTGTGACTTTTTAAATGATGTTCTTTGTGTTGTGTGGGTTGGGGAAGTGAAGGAGATGCGGGTTAACCCCAGACCTGTGGACTTTTTATGGTTAATAAAGATCCTGTTACAGGGGACTCGATTCTTTTCATACCGCCACTCACCACACCAGCGCTGCTCAAACTCTCAGGTCTCTGCTAGAAGACTATAAAATCTCCAAATGGTGAGCTGATACAACAGACCAGGGTCGAGGGGTTGAATGGCCCCCTTCTGTTCTATGTCCTTTGTCTGTACCTCCGTCCCTGTGTATCTCCATATGTCACCGTGTCTGTCCCTGTATATGTCCACATGTTGCTGTGTTCCCGTGTCGGATGGGGCTCAGTGGGTCTCACTCCCACCTCGGAGCCAAAGGGTCGAGTCCCACTCGAGACTCGAGCACAGAAACCCAGGCTGACACTCCGGTGCGGTACCGAGGGAGTGCTGCCGTGCCATCTTTCGGGTGAGGTGTTATACCAAGGCCCCGCCTGCTCTCTCGGGCAGACATAAAAATGATCCCATGGCACTATTTCAAAGAAGAGCAGGCAATTTCGCTCCCGTGTGTTGGGGCCAATATTTACCCCTCAATCAAGATCACCAAAGCAGTTGCTCTGCTCATTATCGCAGTGCGGATTGTGGGAGCTTGCTGTGCACAATTTGGCTGCCGCGTTTCCTACATTATTTCATTGACTGTAAAACGCTTTGGGACGTCCTGAGGTTGCGGAAAGGCGCTGCAGAAATACAAGTCTTTCCTTCTGTGTCCCTGTGTCCTTGTGAAGGGGGAAGAGGGAAGGTTGTGTGTGGATTGATGCCGATTTTATCCCGGGATAAATCCCGGTTCCGCTTCTTCCACGGCCAGCAGGGGGCACCACCGCCTGCCAAAAAAACAGATTAACCCTTTCACACCCCAAGCCCCAGATTAACCCCTTCACACCCCGAGCCCCAGATTAACCCCTTCACACCCCAAGCCCCAGATTAACCCTTTCACACCCCAAGCCCTAGATTAACCCTTTCACACCCCGAGCCCCAGATTAACCCCTTCACACCCCAAGCCCCAGATTAACCCCTTCACACCCCAAGCCCCAGATTAACCCCTTCACACCCCAAGCCCCAGATTAACCCTTTCACACCCCAAGCCCCAGATTAACCCTTTCACACACCAAGTCCCAGATTAACCCTTTCACACCCCAAGCCCCAGATTAACCCTTTCACACCCCAAGCCCCAGATTAACCCTTTCACACCCCACCCCCCCAGATTAACCCCTTCACACCCCACACCCCAGATTAACCCCTTCACACCCCACACCCCAGATTAACCCTTTCACACCCAAGCCCCAGATTAACCCTTTCACACCCCAAGCCCCAGATTAACCCTTTCACACCCCGAGCCCCAGATTAACCCTTTCACACCCCGAGCCCCAGATTAACCCTTTCACACCCCGAGCCCCAGATTAACCCTTTCACACCCCGAGCCCCAGATTAACCCTTTCACACCCCGAGCCCCAGATTAACCCTTTCACACCCCGAGCCCCAGATTAACCCTTTCACACCCCGAGCCCCAGATTAACCCTTTCACACCCCGAGCCCCAGATTAACCCTTTCACACCCCGAGCCCCAGATTAACCCTTTCACACCCCGAGCCCCAGATTAACCCTTTCACACCCCGAGCCCCAGATTAACCCTTTCACACCCCCAGATTAACCCTTTCACACACCAAGCCCCAGATTAACCCTTTCACATCCCACACCCCAGATTAACCCTTTCACACCCCAAGCCCCAGATTAACCCTTTCACACCCCAAGCCCCAGATTAACCCTTTCACATCCCACACCCCAGATTAACCCTTTCACACCCCAAGCCCCAGATTAACCCTTTCACACCCCAGATTAACCCTTTCACACACCAAGCCCCAGATTAACCCTTTCACACACCAAGCCCCAGATTAACCCTTTCACACCCCAAGCCCCAGATTAACCCTTTCACATCCCACACCCCAGATTAACCCTTTCACACCCCAAGCCCCAGATTAAGCCTTTCACACACCAAGCCCCAGATTAACCCTTTCACATCCCACACCCCAGATTAACCCTTTCACACCCCAAGCCCCAGATTAACCCTTTCACACCCCAAGCCCCAGATTAACCCTTTCACATCCCACACCCCAGATTAACCCTTTCACACCCCAAGCCCCAGATTAACCCTTTCACACCCCAGATTAACCCTTTCACACACCAAGCCCCAGATTAACCCTTTCACACACCAAGGCCCAGATTAACCCTTTCACACCCCCAAGCCCCAGATTAACCCTTTCACACCCCAAGTCCCAGATTAACCCTTTCACACCCCGAGCCACAGATTAACCCTTTCACACCCCAAGCCCCAGATTAACCCTTTCACACCCCAAGCCCCAGATTAACCCTTTCACACCCCCAAGCCCCAGATTAACCCTTTCACACCCCAAGCCCCAGATTAACCCTTTCACACCTTTCCCCAGATTACCTCACACTAGATTAATCTTTTCATACCCGCATACACCCTACACACACACAACTACACCCTACACACACACACCTACACACACACACCTACATACACACACAACTACACCCTACACACACCCACACACACAACTACACCCTACACACACACCTACACCCTACACACACCCTACACCCTACACACACACTCACCTATACCCTACACACAGAACTACACCCTACACACACACATATACCCTACACACACACACCTACACCTTACACAAACACATGTAGGGAAGAGTGACCATAATATGATAGAATTTTATATTAAGTTTGAAAGTGATTTCGTTAAATCTGAAACTAGGGTCTTAAATCTAAACAAAGCAAACTACGTAGGTATGAGTGGCGAGTTGGCTAAGGTAGATTGGGAAACTACATTAAAAGGTATGACAGTAGACAAGCAATGGCTAGCGTTTAAAGAATTAATACACAATTTACAGCAAATATACATTCCTTTAAAGGCACAAAAACCCCACAGGAACAGTGATCCAACCGTAGCTAAAAAGAGAAGTTAAAGATAGTATTAGATCAAAGGAAGAGGCTCATAGGGGGAAAATTCAGTTGTTTGCGCCTCCCGTTAGTGCCTTAAGAGGGCGCTAATGGGGCGCAAAGCAACTAGCGCCCGGGCGCGGCGATGTTTGCGCCGCTCGCGAAATCAACTGGACATTTTGCGGCGGCGCTAAACACTACCGCCACGATCTCCTGCGCCGGCAGATCGTGACGTCAGTAGAGCGTGTAACGCCCCAGACCGGATATTGAGTGGCGCCCCCTGCCTTACCGCCTGCCGCTAGCAACGACAGGTTGAGGGGAGCGTTTTGCAGTCAGGAAGGGACTGGGGGAGCGCTATTTAAAGGCGACCACTTCCTGCCTTTTTTTGTTGGTGACATTTTTGCACCACACATTCTGAGAGAGAGAGAGAGAGACTTCCGGAGAGATTCAACGCTGTGTGAAGGAGTTCTGGGTACTGAGCAGCACTTTGCAGGTTTATTTTGATTTGCCCTTCTATCGATTTAGAAGAGACTGTGGAGGCTGCACTCTGAGCTCTTTCCCTGGGACCTCTCCATTGTTCTTTCCAGCAGATTTGATGTACAGGTCTCTCCAGGCCGAGATTCAAGGCTGCAATGAGCAGGATGTGGATGGAGAGCAAAATCAACCCCTTTAAGATAAAAACAAAAAAAATGCTGGAGAAACTCAGCAGATCAAGCAGCATCTGTGAAGAGAGAAACAGAGTTAACGTTTCAGGTCGATGACCTTTCGTCAGAACTCCCCTTTAAGAACTGGCCGGCGCCAGTGTGTCTGTGTTCCATTGCTGACTGACATCACATGAGCTTCGCCAGCGCTCTAAGGTAGCGCCTCGCTCCTTGGCCTTTGCGCCTTAAGACAGGTGTGAAGCGTCTGATTTAGCGCTCCAATCACCTCCAGGGGCGATAGAAGCCAAGTTTGCCGTCGGAGGCGATAATTAGCGCCAGGCGCTAAACTTTGCGCACGGCCGATAATGGCGCCCCAAGCGGGGCGATACTGAAATTTTCCCCCATAAAGTTGCCAAAAAGAGTAGTAAGCCTAAGAACTGGGAGGATTTTCAAATTCAGCAAAGGAGGACCAAGAAATTGATAAAGAAAGGGGAAATAGAATGAGAGTAAACTAGCGAGAGCCATAAAAACAGACTATAAAAGCTTCTGTAGGTATGTAAAAAGGAAAAGATTAGCGAAAGTAAACATGAGTCCCTTACAGGCTGAGACAGGAGAAATTATAATGGGGAATAAGGGAATAATGCGGAAGAAGATGCAAAAAACCTCCCGGAAATAGTGGAGAACCAAGGGTCTAGCGAGAATGAAGAACTGAAAGAAATTAGTATTAGGAGAAAAATAGTACTGGAGAAATGAATGGGACTGAAAGCCGGTAAATTCCCTGGACCCTGGGCCTACATCCTAGGGTTTTGAAAGAGGTGTCTATAGAGATTGGTTGTCATCTTCCAAAATTCCACAGATTCTAGAACGGTTCCCGCGGATTGGAAGGTGGCAAATGTAACCCCGCTATTTAAGAAAGGAGGGAGAGAGAAAACGGGGAACTACAGACCAGTTAGTCTGACATCAGTAGTGGGGAAAATGCTGGAATCTATTGTTAAGGACGTGGTAACAGGGCACTTAGAAAATAATAATAGGATTGGGCCGAGTCAACACGGATTTATGAAAGGGAAATCGTGTTTGACAAATCTGTTAGAGTTTTTTGAGGTTGTAACTAGCAGAATAGATAAGGGGGAACCAGTGGATGTGGTGTATTTGGATTTTCAGGCAGCCTTTGATAAGGTGCCACACAAGAGGTTATTCAACAAAATTAGGGCTCATGGGATTGGGGGTAATATACTAGCATGGATTGAGGATTGGTTAATGGACAGGAAACAGAGAGTAGGAATAAACGGGTCATTTTCGGGTTGGCAGGCTGTAACTAGTGGGGTACCGCAAAGATCAGTGCTTGGGCCTCAGCTATTCACAATCTACATCAATGATTTGGATGAGGGGACCAAATCTGAGGAAGGATGTTCTTGCCATGGAGGGAGTGCAGCGAAGATTCACCAGACTGATACCTGGGATGGCAGGAATGACGTATGAGGAGAGATTGGGTCGATTGGGCTTATATTCACTGGAGTTTAGAAGAATGAGAGGGGATCTCATTGAAACTTATAAAATTCTAACAGGACTGGACAGACTAGATGCAGGAAGGATGTTCCCGATGGTCGGGGAGCCCAGAACCAGGGGTCACAGTCTAAGGATAAGGGGTAAGCCATTTAGGACAGCAATGAGGAGGAATTTCTTCACCCAGAGAGTGGTGAACCTGTGGAATTCTCTACCACAGAAGACAGTAGAGGCCAATTCATTAAATATATTCAAGAAGGAGTTAGATATATTTCTTAAGGCTAAAGGGATCAAGGGATATGGGGAGAAGGCAGGGACAGGGTACTGAGTTTGGATGATCAGCCATGATCTCATTGAATGGCGGAGCAGGCTCGAGGGGCCGAATGGCCTCCTCCTGCTCCTATCTTCTATGTTTCTATGTAATATATCCAAGTTTGCTGACGATACAAAGCTGGGTGGGAATGTAAGTTGTGTGGAGGATACAAGGAGGCTTTAAGGGGATATAGACAAGCTAAGTGAGTGGGCAAGAACATGGCAAATGGAATATAATGTGGAGAAATGTGAAGTTATCCACTTTGGTAGGAAAAATAGAAAAGCAGAGTATTTATTAAATGGTGAGAGATTGGGAAATGTTGGTGTTCAGAGGGACCTGGGTGTCCTTGTACACGAATCACTGAAAGTTAACATGCAGGTACAGCAAGCAATTAGGAAAGCAAATGGTATGTTGGCCTTTATTACAAGAGGATTTGAGTATAAGAGTAAAGACGTCTTACTGCAATTATATAGGGCCCCGGTGAGACCACACCTGGAGTATTGTGGACAGTTTTGGTCTCCTTACCTAAGGAAGGATATACTTGCCATAGAGGGAGTGCAACGAAGGTTCACCAGACTGGTTCCTGGGATGGGGGGGTTGTCCTATGAGGAGAGATTGAGTAGACTGGGCCTATATTCTCCAGAGTTTAGAAGAATGAGAGGTGATCTCATTGAAACATACAAAATTCTTACAGGGCTTGACAGGGTCGATGCTGAGAGGCTGTTTCCCCCCTGGCTGGAGAGTCTAGAACCAGGGGTCACAGTCTCAGGATAAGGGGTCGGCCATTGAGGACTGAGATGAGGAGGAATTTCTTCACTCAGAGGGCGGTGAATCTTTGGAATTCTCTCCCCCAGAGGGCTGTGGAGGCTCAGTCGTTGAGTCTATTCAAGGCTGAGATTGAGAGATTGTTGGCCTCTCGGGGAATCGAGGGACATGGGGATCGGGGGGAAAAGTGGAGTTGAGGTAGATTATCAGCCATGATCTTATTGAATGGTGGAGCAGGCTCAAGGGGGCAAATGGCCTTCTCCTGCTCCTATTTCTTTTGTTCTTACACATACATACAGACCACACAGATACACATACACCCTACACACACACACAGAGACCAACTCACAGACCCATACAGATACACAGACCACACAGATACCCATACACCCTACACACACACACACTAACCCTACACACACAGAGACCAACTCACAGACCCATACAGATACACAGACCGCACAGATATACACACACCCTACACACACACACATACACCCTACACACACACACTAACCCTACACACAGACCAACTCACAGACCCATACAGATACACAGACCGCACAGATACACATACACCCTACACACACACACACTAACCCTACACACACACACACACACAGACCAACTCACAGATCCATACAGATACACACACAGATACACATACACCCTACACACACACACACAAACTCAAACCCTACACACACACACAAACCAACTCACAGACCCATACAGATACACACACAGACCGCACAGATATACACACACCCTACACACACACACACTAACCCTACACACACAGAGACCAACTCACAGACCCATACAGATACACAGACCGCACAGATATACACACACCCTACACACACACACACTAACCCTACACACACAGAGACCAACTCACAGACCCATACAGATACACAGACTGCACAGATATACACACACCCTACACACACACACACTAACCCTACACACACAGAGACCAACTCACAGACCCATACAGATACACAGACCGCACAGATATACACACACCCTACACACACACACACTAACCCTACACACACACACACACACACAGACCAACTCACAGACCCATACAGATACACAGACCGCACAGATATACACACACCCTACACACACACACACTAACCCTACACACACACACACACAGACCAACTCACAGACCCATACAGATACACAGACCGCACAGATACACATACACCCTACACACACACACACTAACCCTACACACACACACACACACACAGACCAACTCACAGACCCATACAGATACACAGACCACACAGATACACATACACCCTACACACACACACACAGACCAACTCACAGACCCATACAGATACACAGACCACACAGATACCCATACACCCTACACACACACACACTAACCCTACACACACAGAGACCAACTCACAGACCCATACAGATACACAGACCGCACAGATATACACACACCCTACACACACACACATACACCCTACACACACACACTAACCCTACACACAGACCAACTCACAGACCCATACAGATACACAGACCGCACAGATACACATACACCCTACACACACACACACTAACCCTACACACACACACACACACAGACCAACTCACAGATCCATACAGATACACACACAGACCACACAGATACACATACACCCTACACACACACACACAAACTCAAACCCTACACACACACACAAACCAACTTACAGACCCATACAGATACACACACAGACCGCACAGATACACACACACCCTACACACACACACACTAACCCTACACACACACACAGATCAACTCACAGACCCATACAGATACACACACAGACCGCACAGATACACATACACCCTACACACACGCACACTAACCCTACACACACACACAGATCAACTCACAGATCCATACAGATACACGCACAGATACACACACACCCTACACACACACACACACACACAAACTCAAACCCTACACACACACACAAACCAACTCACAGACCCATACAGATACACACACATGTACACACAGGTACACATACATCCTACACATACACATGCAAGTGAGACAGACACACACATACACACACACACACACAGACCAACTCACAGACCCATACAGATACACACACATGTACACACAGGTACACATACACCCTACACATACACATGTAAGTGAGACAGACACACACATACACACACACACTGCCACAGTGTCAATCTCAGACAAGCCTGCCGTGATAAAGTCCAATAGATCTGAAGACCGAGATAGTCTGGGGCAATGTCTTGTGATATTCTTGTGGTATCTCCAGCATCGACTAGATTCTGTGAGGTGGAGAGGGCCAACTCCCGGAACTCAGACTGTTCTGTGGAAAGATTTAACCTCAATGCTTTATAGACATCATTGCAAACCTTATCTGCAATCTGCTCAGACAGGAAGTGCTGCTGTACGCTCTTATTTTGTAACAGGAAGTGGTTGGGGTAACCAATGGCGATGGAAATTTTTTCGTATCTGTGAGGTGAAGCTGTGTCAAAGTCGGCAGCGGAATGTTCTGCGCCTCCTCCGTGTCTTTCCCATCCAGTCTGGAGGAGAAATTTCAGGTCATGGCTGAGGCCTAGTGGGACCAGCTGAAGCCTCGGCTATCACCCCAGCGATGGTGGATTTGCTGCAGGTTTCTGGGAGGATGCACACATGAGGAGAGCGCAACAGGTGGAAGGCAATGAACATCATAATGCAGGAGCGAATCGATGAGTGCGAGCTTGATGGCGATGACACCGACCAAGATCCCTGGTGAGACATCAATACTTGGGCAATTCCTGGTTAGCTACAGAAACCGAGGGTTGTAGAGGCGTTATAGGCCTATAATACTTGTAATACTCATAGAACGCCTTATTTCACCACAACACAACTGAATCTAAATTGCACTCTTAGTACTTGAGGGGATACCTGTAGAAGCCAGCACCTTCTAACTTACCGAATGAACTAGGTGTTGACTAACTACATCATGTAAACCGGAGGTGTATATATAGAATCCAGTGTGGACCAAGTGTTTTGGCCTAGAAAGAGCCAGCAGCCAGCGGCTGAAGTAGTGAGAGGGCTGGTGTCGGGGCCGGACTGGCACCTCAGCTCCGTGTGTGAATACGGACCGAGCTCGGGGCTGGGACACATTAGCAGGGCACCCGAAGGGGAATTATCGGGAAACACTGAATACTCTTATCATAAACTCTGCAAGAGGATTGGTCCACTGGGATTGTGTCCACTGGGAGTGAATGGGAAGGGTTTGGGTCCATTGGGATTGTGTACAGTGGGAGTGAATGGGAAAGGGTTGGGCTCATTGGGATTGTGTACAGTGGGAGTGAATGGGAAGGGATTTGGGTCCATTGGGATTGTGTACAGTGGGAGTGAATGGGAAGGGATTTGGGTCCATTGGGATTGTGTACAGTGGGAGTGAATGGGAAGGGATTTGGGTCAATTGGGATTGTGTACAGTGGGAGTGAATGGGAAGGGGTTTGGATCCATTGGGATTGTGTACAGTGGGAGTGAATGGGAAGGGGTTGGGTTCATTGGGATTGTGTACAGTGTGAGTGAATGGGAAGGGGTTGGGCCCATTGGGATTGTGTACAGTGGGTGTGAATGGGAAGGGATTTGGGTCCATTGGGATTGTGTACAGTGGGAGTGAATGTGAAGGGGTTTGGGTCCATTGGGATTGTGTACAATGGGAGTGAATGGGAAGGGGTTGAGTCCATTGGGATTGTGTACAATGGGAGTGAATGGGAAGGGGTTGAGTCCATTGCGATTGTGTACAATGGGAGTGAATGGGAAGGGGTTGAGTCCATTGTGATTGTGTACAGTGGGAGTGAATGGGAAGGGGTTGAGTCCATTGCGATTGTGTACAATGGGAGTGAATGGGAAGGGGTTGAGTCCATTGTGATTGTGTACAGTGGGAGTGAATGGGAAGGGGTTGAGTCCATTGAGATTGTGTACAGTGGGAGTGAATGGGAAGGGGTTGGGTCCATTGGGATTGTGTACAGTGGGAGTGAATGGGAAGGGGTTGAGTCCATTGCGATTGTGTACAATGGGAGTGAATGGGAAGGGGTTTGGGTCCATTGAGATTGTGTACAGTGGGAGTGAATGGGAAGGGGTTGAGTCCATTGGGATTGTGTACAGTGGGAGTGAATGGGAAGGGGTTGAGTCCATTGCGATTGTGTACAATGGGAGTGAATGGGAAGGGGTTTGGGTCCATTGGGATTGTGTACAGTGGGAGCGAATGGGAAGGGGTTGAGTCCATTGGGATTGTGTACAATGGGAGTGAATGGGAAGGGATTGAGTCCATTGTGATTGTGTACAATGGGAGTGAATGGGAAGGGGTTGAGTCCATTGGGATTGTGTACAATGGGAGTGAATGGGAAGGGGTAATGGGAGTGCATGGGAAGGGGTTTGGGTCCATTGGGATTGTGTACAATGGGAGTGAATGGGAAGGGGTTTGGGTCCATTGGGATTGTGTACAATGGGAGTGAATGGGAAGGGGTTGAGTCCATTGTGATTGTGTACAATGGGAGTGAATGGGAAGGGGTTTGGGTCCATTGAGATTGTGTACAGTGGGAGTGAATGGGAAGGGGTTTGGGTCCATTGGGATTGTGTACAATGGGAGTGAATGGGAAGGGGTTGAGTCCATTGTGATTGTGTACAATGGGAGTGAATGGGAAGGGGTTTGGGTCCATTGAGATTGTGTACAATGGGAGTGAATGGGAAGGGGTTGGGTCCACTGGGATTGTGTACAATGGGAGTGAATGGGAAGGGGTTGGGTCCACTGGGAGTACAGGCTGTGGGTTGGTGATGAATGAACCTTAAATTACAATCACACGTTAAACTTTCTGACCTAGAAATTCGGTGGCACCCTGTTTGGGGCGCCAGTCTCACCTGGGCGCCGGAAGTACCGCCCCGGAAGGAGCCGCGAGCGCCAGCCGGAAATTCAGTTTGAGCGCCCCAAACGGAAGCAGGGCGCTGCTCGAGGTGCGCTGCGTCCCTCTTGGGGCGCTGCAACTGAAAATCGCAGCTCAACGTGCCGCAACGCCACACGCTGTGGCACGGCGCAATGCGGAACTGCAGGCCTTCCTCCCCTTCTTAAAGGGGAGGGGCCTGCTGCAGCGCGATCTGAGATCGCGAATGCCGGCAAAAGAGCCCGGAACCGAGGAGAAGTGCCGGCTCTTGGGAGACAGCCGGCACAACGCGGGAGGGCTCAGGAGGCCGGGGACGGCTGCGCGAAGAGGTGCTGGCAGGCGGCCCGCAAAAAAAATGGCCGCCCCGCACCTCCGCACCTCTACCGCCGCAGGTAGGCCCCCCTGAACCGGTCGCAAATTGCGACCATCGTTACAGCGGGGGGCGCTACCAAATTTCGCGATCAGGGCGGTAGTGGGGCGCTGCACACACCGATGACGTCATCGGTGGCGGCGCAGTGCTCCAGGCTAACGCCACCATTAGCGCCCTGCTAAATTTCGTGGGAGGCGTGGCCAGTGACGCTAAACCCACTAAGTGCCCTCTTTGGGCGCTAACTGGTGGAGCAGCCCACCGAATTTCTAGGCCTCTGTGTCCAGTTATTGAATCCGTTTCCATGTTTCTGTTTCCAGTTTTGTTCCACGGGAAAGATCCTACACGTCAGGGTCACTGTCCGATGTGGGGGTGAGTAACTTGTTTGCTTAATGATACTGTAACACGGGATGAGTTCGGCATCAAACATTTAAACTCTCATTCCAGATAGCATTTTATCTCGGGATCGGACAGGGTACTGAGAGAGTGTTAAACCCGTAGTGTGACAGTGTGGGATATAACAGATGGAGCTGTATAATGAGAGTATAATTCTTTGACAGCATCTCCCAAACCCACGACCTCTACCACCTAGAACCAGCACGGTGGCATAGTGGTTAGCACTGTTGCCTCACAGCGCCAGGGACCCGGGTTCAAATCCGGCCTCGGGTGACTGTCTGTGTGGAGTTTGCACATTCTCCCCGTGTTTGCGTGGGTTTTCTTCGGGTGCTCCGGTTTCCTCCCACAGTCCAAAGATGTGCGGGTTAGGTTGATTGGCCATGATAAAAATTGGCCCTTAGTGTTAGGGGGGATTAAATATGTGGGGTTACGGGGATAGGGCTTGGGTGGGATGGCTGTCGGTGTAGGGACCGGGTGCTAAGGTTTGGATGATCAGCCATGATCTCGTTGAATGGCGGAGCAGGCTCGAAGGGCCAAATGGCCTACTCCTGCTCCTATCTTCTATGTTTCTATGTAGAAGGACAAGGGCAGCAGGCGCATGGGAACACCACCACCTCTAAGTTCCCCTCCAAGTCTCTCACCATCCTGACTTGGAAATATATCGGCCGTTCCTTCATCGTCGCTGGGTCAAAATCCTGGAACTCCCTCCCTAACAGCGCTGTGGGAGCACCTTCACCACACGGGACTGCAGCGGTTCAAGAAGGCGGCTCACCACCACCTTCTCAAGGGCAATTAGGGATGGGCAATAAATGCTGGCCTTGCCAGCGACGCCTACATCCCAGGAATGAAAATAAAGTCGGGTATAACGGACGGAGCTGTATAACGAGAGTGGTGTATAACAGACGGAGCTGTATAACACTCTTCGATGTGCTGTGTTATTTTTCAGAAAAAGCGTAAACAGGAGACTGCAATCGAAGAGATTTGCAACGAGCTGAATCTGGAGGAGGAGAAGGTAGAGCTGATCTTAAGGGTAAATGAACAATAGGGCACTGGGTCTGGGTCCTGTGTATTCAGTCTGTGTACAGGTATTATATACTGGGTTTGTATATGGGACTGTGTACCATGTACAGATATATACTGTCTATATATGGGACTGGGTCCTGTGTACAGTGTATTGGGATGGTGTACAGTGTGTTGGGTCTATGTACAGTGTATTGGGACTGTGTACAGTGTATTGGGTCTGTGTGCAGTGTATTGGGACTGTGTACAGTGTATTGGGTCTGTGTATAGTGTGTTGGGTCTATGTACAGTGTATTGGGACTGTGTACAGTGTGTTGGGTCTACGTACAGTGTATTGGGACTGTGTACAGTGTGTTGAGTCTATGTACAGTGTATTGGGTCTATGTACAGGGTATTGGGACTGTGTACAGTGTATTGGGTCTGTGTATAGTGTATTGGGACTGTGTACAGTGTATCGGGACTGTGTACAGTGTGTTGGGTCTATGTACAGTGTATTGGGACTGTGTACAGTGTATTGGGTTTGTGTACAGTGTATTGGGTCTGTGTATAGTGTATTGGGACTGTGTAGTATATTAGGTCTGTGTACAGTGTATTGGGTCTGTGTACAGTATATTGGGACTGTGTACGGTGTATTGGGTCTGTGTACAGTGTATTGGGACTGTGTACAGTGTATTGGGACTGTGTACAGTGTATTGGGTCTGTGTACAGTGTATTGGGTCTGTATACAGTGTATTGGGTTTGTGTACAGTGTATTGGGACTGTGTACAGTGTATTGGGTCTGTGTACAGTGTATTGGGACTGTGTACAGTGTATTAGGACTGTGTACAGTGTATTGGGACTGTGTACAGACTATTGGGACTGTGTACAGTGTATTGGGTCTGTGTACAGTGTATTGGGACTGTGTACTGGGACTGTGTACAGTGTATTGGGTTTGTGTACAGTGTATTGGGGCTGTGTACAGTGTATTGGGACTGTGTACAGTGTATTGGGTCTGTGTACAGTGTATTGGGACTCTGTACAGTGTATTAGGACTGGTTACAGTGTATTGGGACTGTGTACAGTGTATTGGGTCTGTGTATAGTGTATTGGGACTGTGTACAGTGTATTGGGTTTGTGTACAGTGTATTGGGACTGTGTACAGTGTATTGGGACTGTGTACAGTGCATTGGGTCTGTGTACAGTGTATTGGGACTGTGTACAGTGTATTGGGACTGTGTACAGTGTATTGGGTCTGTGTACAGTGTATTGGGACTGTGTACAGTGTATTGGGACTGTGTACAGTGTATTGGGTCTGTATACAGTGTAATGGGTCTGTGTACAGTGTATTGGGACTGTGTACAGTGTATTGGGACTGTGTACAGTGTATTGGGACCGTGTACAGTGCATTGGGTCTGTGTATTGGGTGCTGTGTGTGGTCAGTGAGTGAGGACAGGATCACGCTGGGCAGTGATGCATCCCATAGTAGAATATGCTGCTGACACTCACCATTTGGGTTCAGTCTGGAGGGCGGCTGGTGACAATTGACCCCAGTGAAAGAAGAAGGAAGACTCGGAGGGTTGCTGAACGTGAAAGGAGCCAAACCAGGGCCTGATGCCTTGATCCCTCTCGTTTATCGGACTCTCAGAGTGTGGGGTTCACTGTCACAATCACAGGATCACAGTCACATCGTCACAATCACAGTGTCACAGTCACATCGTCACAATCACAGGATCACAGTCACATCGTCACAATCACAGTGTCACAGTCACATCGTCACAGTCACAGCATCACAATCACAGCATTAGAGTCACATCGTCAGTCACAGTGTCACAATCACAGCGTCACAGTCACAGCATCATAGTCACAGCGTCACAATCACAGTGTCACAGTCACAGCATCACAATCACAGCATCACAGTCACATCATCACAGTCACATCGTCACAATCACAGGGTCACAGTCACATCGTCACAGTCACAGCATCACAATCACAGCATCACAGTCACATCGTCAGTCACAGTGTCACAATCACAGCATCACAGTCACAGCATCACAGTCACAGCGTCACAATCACAGTGTCACAGTCACAGCATCACAGTCACAGCGTCACAATCACAGTGTCACAGTCACAGCGTCACAGTCACAGCGTCACAGTCACATCGTCACAGTCACATCGTCACAGTCACAGCATCACAATCACAGTGTCACAGTCACAGCATCACAGTCACAGCATCACAATCACAGTGTCATAGTCACAGCATCACAATCACAGCATCACAGTCACAGCGTCACAATCACAGTGTCACAGTCACATCATCACAGTCACAGCGTCACAATCACAGTGTCACAGTCACATCATCACAGTCACAGCGTCACAGTCACAGCATCACAATCACAGTGTCACAGTCACATCGTCACAGTCACAGCGTCACAGTCACAGCATCACAATCACAGCATCTCAGTCACAGTGTCACAATCACAGCATCACAGTCACAGCATCACAGTCACAGCATCACAATCACAGTGTCACAGTCACAGCATCACAATCACAGCATCACAGTCACATCGTCACAGTCACAGCGTCACAATCACAGTGTCACAGTCACAGCATCACAGTCACAGCATCACAGTCACATCGTCACAGTCACATCATCACAGTCACAGCGTCACAATCACAGTGTCACAGTCACAGCGTCACAGTCACAGCGTCACAGTCACAGCGTCACAGTCACAGCATTACAATCACAGTGTCATAGTCACAGCATCACAATCACAGCATCACAGTCACAGCGTCACAATCACAGTGTCACAGTCACATCATCACAGTCACAGCGTCACAATCACAGTGTCACAGTCACAGCGTCACAGTCACAGCGTCACTCACAGCATCACAATCACAGCATCACAGTCACCATCACAATCACAGCGCCACAGTCCCAGCATCACAATCGCAGCATCACAGTCACATCATCACAGTCACAGCGTCACAGTCACAGCATCACAGTCACAGCGTCACAGTCACCATCACAATCACAGCGTCACAATCACAGCATCACAGTCACAGCATCACAGGCACAGCGTCACAGTCACATCATCACAGTCACAGCGTCACAGTCACCATCACAATCACAGCGTCAAAGTCCCAGCGTCATAATCGCAGCATCACAGTCACATCATCACAGTCACAGCGTCACAATCACAGCATCACAATCACAGCATCACAGTCATCGTCACAATCACAGCGTCACAGTCCCAGCGCACAATCGCAGCGTCACAATCACATCATCACAGTCACAGTGTCACAGTCACCATCACAATCACAGGGTCACAATCACAGCATCACAGTTACAGCATCACAGTCACCGTCACAGTCACTGTGTCACAGTCACAGCGTCACAGTCACAGCGTTGCAGCTTATATCATCATTGTCACCATCACAGCATCACAGTCACAGTGTCACAGTCACCCCATCACTGTCACAGTGTCACAGTCACAGCATCACAGTCACCGTCACAGTCACAGCGTCCAGTCACAGTGTCACAGTCACAGTCACAGCGTCACAGTCACAGCGTTGCAGCTTACATCGTCATTGTCACCGTCACAGCATCACAGTCACAGTGTCACAGTCACAGCGTCACTGTCACAGCGTCACTGTCACAGCATCACAGTCACAGTCACAGCATCACAATCACAGCATCACAATCACAGCATCACAGTCACCGTCACAATCACAGCATCACAGTCCCAGCGTCACAATCGCAGCATCACAGTCACATCATCACAGTCACAGTGTCACAGTCACCGTCACAGTCACAGCGTCACAGTCACAGTGTCACAGTCACAGTCACAGCATCACAGTCACAGCGTTGCAGCTTACATCGTCATTGTCACTGTCACAGCATCACAGTCACAGTGTCACAGTCACAGCATCACTGTCACAGCATCACTGTCACAGTGTCACAGTCACAGCATCACAGTCACCGTCACAGTCACAGCGTCACAGTCACAGTCACAGCATCACAGTCACAGCGTTGCAGCTTACATCGTCATTGTCACCGTCACAGCGTCACAGTTACAGTGTCACAGTCACAGCATCACTGTCACAGTGTCACAGTCACAGTGTCACAGTCACAGCGTCACTGTCACAGTGTCACAGTCACAGCGTCACAGTCACAGCATCACAGTCACAGCATCACAATCACAGTGTCATAGTCACAGCATCACAATCACAGCATCACAGTCACAGCGTCACAATCACAGTGTCACAGTCACATCATCACAGTCACAGCGTCACAATCACAGTGTCACAGACACATCATCACAGTCACAGCGTCACAGTCACAGCGTCACTCACAGCATCACAATCACAGCATCACAGTCACCATCACAATCACAGCGCCACAGTCCCAGCATCACAATCGCAGCATCACAGTCACATCATCACAGTCACAGCGTCACAGTCACAGCATCACAGTCACAGCGTCACAGTCACCATCACAATCACAGCGTCAAAGTCCCAGCGTCATAATCGCAGCATCACAGTCACATCATCACAGTCACAGCGTCACAATCACAGCATCACAATCACAGCATCACAGTCACCGTCACAATCACAGCGTCACAGTCCCAGCGCACAATCGCAGCGTCACAATCACATCATCACAGTCACAGTGTCACAGTCACCATCACAATCACAGGGTCACAATCACAGCATCACAGTTACAGCATCACAGTCACCGTCACAGTCACAGCATCACAGTCACTGTGTCACAGTCACAGTCACAGCGTCACAGTCACAGCGTTGCAGCTTATATCATCATTGTCACCGTCACAGCATCACAGTCACAGTGTCACAGTCACCCCATCACTGTCACAGTGTCACAGCATCACAGTCACCGTCACAGTCACAGCGTCCAGTCACAGTGTCACAGTCACAGTCACAGCGTTGCAGCTTACATCGTCATTGTCACCATCACAGCGTCACAGTCACAGTGTCACAGTCACAGCGTCACTGTCACAGCGTCACTGTCACAGCATCACAGTCACAGTCACAGCATCACAATCACAGCATCACAATCACAGCATCACAGTCACCGTCACAATCACAGCATCACAGTCCCAGCGTCACAATCGCAGCATCACAGTCACATCATCACAGTCACAGTGTCACAGTCACCGTCACAGTCACAGCGTCACAGTCACAGTGTCACAGTGTCACAGTCACAGCATCACAGTCACAGCGTTGCAGCTTACATCGTCATTGTCACTGTCACAGCATCACAGTCACAGTGTCACAGTCACAGCATCACTGTCACAGCATCACTGTCACAGTGTCACAGTCACAGCATCACAGTCACCGTCACAGTCACAGCGTCACAGTCACAGCGTCACAGTCACAGTCACAGCATCACAGTCACAGCGTTGCAGCTTACATCGTCATTGTCACCGTCACAGCGTCACAGTTACAGTGTCACAGTCACAGCGTCACTGTCACAGTGTCACAGTCACAGTGTCACAGTCACAGCGTCACTGTCAGTGTCACAGTCACAGCGTCACAGTCACAGCGTCACTGTCACAGCGTCACAGTCACAGCGTCACAGTCACAGCGTCACTGTCACAGTGTCACAGTCACAGTGTCACAGTCACAGTGTCACAGTCACAGCGTCACTGTCACAGTGTCACAGTCACAGCGTCACAGTCACAGCGTCACAGTCACAGTGTCACAGTCACAGCATCACAGTCACAGCGTCACTGTCACAGTGTCACACTCACAGCGTCACTGTCACAGTGTCACAGTCACAGCGTCACTGTCACGGTCACAGCATCACTGTCACCATCACAGCAAGCGGCCACAAGAACAGAGGCAGCTCAATCTGCAGTTCAAAGGGTGCGATGGGTGTGGAACAGCTCTGACCACATTCAGCAGCTCACAGACTTACCTCTTCACTGTTTTATTCTCTGCACCTTCAATGGGCACCTGAGCAGTGGAGGAGGGGAGTCTGGGAAACATGGAGTCAATGGGGACAGAAAAGAGGGGTGGGAAAGAGGGGTGAGAAAGAGGGAGAGGGAAAGGGGGAGAGAAAGAGAGGGAGGGAAAGAGGGGGAGAGAAAGAGGGGGAGAGAAAGAGAGGGAGGGAAAGAAAGGGAGGGAAAGAGGGGAGGGAAAGAGAGGGAGGGAAAGAAAGAGAGTGAAATAGGGGAAGAGAAAGAAAAGGAGGGAACGAGGGGAGGGAAAGAGGGGAAGAGAAAGAGGGGAAGAGAAAGAGGGAGGGAAAGAAAGACTGATTGATGTTTATGCAGAATGCTTTCACACCTCACAATGCCCCCAAAGCATTTCCCATTCAATGAAGAGCTTGCACAAAACAAGGAGATGAATGTGCAGTTAATGATTGTCTGGAGGGGGCATGGAATCAGTGCAGGGTGGGGTCATGGAATGGGAAGGTGTTTGGGTCGATTGGGATTGTGTACAGTGGGAGTGAATGGGAAGGGGTTTGTGTCCATTGGGATTGTGTACAATGGGAGTGAATGGGAAGGGGTTTGGGTCCATTGGGATTGTGTACAATGGGAGTGAATGGGAAGGGGTTTGGGTCCATTGGGATTGTGTACAGTGGGAGTGAATGGGAAGGGGTTTGTGTCCATTGGGATTGTGAACAATGGGAGTGAATGGGAAGGGGTTTGGGTCCATTGTGATTGTGTACAGTGGGAGTGAATGGGAAGGGGTTTGTGTCCATTGGGATTGTGTACAATGGGAGTGAATGGGAAGGTGTTTGGGTCCATTGGGATTGTGTCCACTGGGAGTGAATGGGAAGGGGTTGGGTCCATTGGGATTGTGTACAGTGGGAGTGAATGGGAAGGGGTTTGTGTCCATTGGGATTGTGAACAATGGGAGTGAATGGGAAGGGGTTTGGGTCCATTGGGATTGTGTACAATGGGAGTGAATGGGAAGGTGTTTGGGTCCATTGGGATTGTGTACAGTGGGAGTGAATGGGAAGGGGTTTGTGTCCATTGGGATTGTGTACAATGGGAGTGAATGGGAAGGGGTTTGGGTCCATTGGGATTGTGTACAATGGGAGTGAATGGGAAGGGGTTTGTGTCCATTGGGATTGTGTACAATGGGAGTGAATGGGAAGGGGTTTGGGTCCATTGGGATTGTGTACAATGGGAGTGAATGGGAAGGGGTTTGGGTCCATTGGGATTGTGTACAGTGGGAGTGAATGGGAAGGGGTTTGTGTCCATTGGGATTGTGAACAATGGGAGTGAATGGGAAGGGGTTTGGGTCCATTGTGATTGTGTACAGTGGGAGTGAATGGGAAGGGGTTTGTGTCCATTGGGATTGTGTACAATGGGAGTGAATGGGAAGGTGTTTGGGTCCATTGGGATTGTGTACAGTGGGAGTGAATGGGAAGGGGTTTGTGTCCATTGGGATTGTGTACAATGGGAGTGAATGGGAAGGGGTTTGGGTCCATTGGGATTGTGTACAATGGGAGTGAATGGGAAGGGGTTTGGGTCCATTGGGATTGTGTACAGTGGGAGTGAATGGGAAGGGGTTTGTGTCCATTGGGATTGTGCACAATGGGAGTGAATGGGAAGGGGTTTGGGTCCATTGTGATTGTGTACAGTGGGAGTGAATGGGAAGGGGTTGGGTCCATTGGGATTGTGTACAATGGGAGTGAATGGGAAGGGGTTTGTGTCCATTGGGATTGTGTACAATGGGAGTGAATGGGAAGGTGTTTGGGTCCATTGGGACTGTGTACAGTGGGAGTGAATGGGAAGGGGTTTGGTCCCATTGGGATTGTGTACAGTGGGAGTGAATGGGAAGGGGTTTGGGTCCATTGGGATTGTGCACAGTGGGAGTGAATGAGAAGGGGTTTGGTTCCATTGGGATTCTGGACAATGGGAGTGAATTGGAAGGGGTTTGTGTCCATTGGGATTGCGTACAGTGGGAGAGAATTGGAAGGTGTTTGGTTCCATTGGGATTGTGTACAGGGGGGGTGAATTGGGAGGGGTTTGGTCCCATTGGGATTCTGGACAATGGGAGTGAATGGGAAGGGGTTTGGGTCCATTGGGATTGTGTCCGCTGCGAGTGAATGGGAAGGGGTTGGGTCCATTGGGATTGTGTACAGTGGGAGTGAATGGGAAGGGGTTTGGGTCCATTGGGATTGTGAACAATGGGAGTGAATGGGAAGGGATTTGGGTCCATTGTGATTGTGTACAGTGGGAGTGAATGGGAAGGGGTTGGTTCCATTGGGATTATGTACAGTGGGAGTGAATGGGAAGGGGTTGGGTCCATTGGGATTGTGTACAGTGGGAGTGAATGGGAAGGGGTTTGTGTCCATTGGGATTGTGTACAGTGGGAGTGAATGGGAAGGGGTTTGGTCCATTGGGATTGTGTACAGTGGGAGTGAATGGGAAGGGGTTGGGTCCATTGGGATTGTGTACAGTCGGAGTGAATGGGAAGCGGTTGGGTCCATTGGGATTGTGTACAGTGGGAGTGAATGGGAAGGGGTTTGGGTCCATTGGGATGGTGTCCACTGGGAGTGAATGGGAAGGGGTTTGGGTCCATTGGGATTGTGTCCATTGGGAGTGAATGGGAAGGGGTTGGGTCCATTGGGATTGTGTACAGTGGGAGTGAATGGGAAGGGGTTGGGTCCATTGGGATTGTGTACAGTGGGAGTGAATGGGAAGGGGTTTGGGTCCATTGGGATTGTGTACAGTGGGAGTGAATGCGAAGGGGTTTGTGTCCATTGGGATTGTGTACAGTGGGAGTGAATAGGAAGGGGTTTGGGTCCATTGGGATTCTGGACAATGGGAGTGAATGGGAAGGGGTTTGTGTCCATTGGGATCGTGTACAATGTGAGTGAATGGGAAGGGGTTTGGGTCCATTGGGATCGTGTACAGTGGGAGTGAATGGGAAGGGGTTTGGGTCCATTGGGATTGTGTCCACTGGGAGTGAATGGGAAGGGGTTTGGGTCCATTGGGATTGTGTCCACTGGGAGTGAATGGGAAGGGGTTGGGTCCATTGGGAATGTGTACAGTGGGAATGAATAGGAAGGGGTTTGTGTCCATTGGGATTGTGAACAATGGGAGTGAATGGGAAGGGATTTGGGTCCATTGTGATTGCGTACAGTGGGAGTGAATGGAAAGGGGTTTGGGTCCATTGGGATTGTGTACAGTGGGAGTGAATGGGAAGGGATTGGGTCCATTGGGATTGTGTACAGTGGGAGTGAATGGGAAGGGGTTGGGTCCATTGGGATTGTGTACAGCGGGAGTGAATGGGAAGGGGTTTGGGTCCATTGGGATTCTGGACAATGGGAGTGAATGGGAAGGGGTTGGGTCCATTGGGATTGTGTACAGTGGGAGTGAATGGGAAGGGGTTTGTGTCCATTGGGATTGTGAACAATGGGAGTGAATGGGAAGGGACTTGGGTCCATTGGGATTGTGTACAGTGGGAGTGAATGGGAAGGGGTTTGGGTACATTGGGATTGTGTAAAGTGGGAGTGAATGGGAAGGGGTTTGGGTCCATTGGGATTGTGTACAGTGGGAGTGAATGGGAAGGGGTTTGTGTCCATTGGGATTGTGTACAGTGGGAGTGAATGGGAAGGGATTGGGTCACATTGGGATTGTGTACAGTGGGAGTGAATGGGAAGGTGTTTGGGTCCATTGGGATTGTGTACAGTGGGAGTGAATTGGGAGGGGTTTGGTCCCATTGGGATTCTGGACAATGGGAGTGAATGGGAAGGGGTTTGGGTCCATTGGGATTGTGTCCACTGGGAGTGAATGGGAAGGGGTTGGGTCCATTGTGATTGTGTACAGTGGGAGTGAATGGGAAGGGGTTGGGTCCATTGGGATTATGTACATTGGGAGTGAATGGGAAGGGGTTGGGTCCATTGGGATTGTGTACAGTGGGAGTGAATGGGAAGGGGTTTGTGTCCATTGGGATTGTGTATAGTGGGAGTGAATGGGAAGGGGTTTGGTCCATTGGGATTGTGTACAGTGGGAGTGAATGGGAAGGGTTTGGGTCCATTGGGATTGTGTACAGTGGGAGTGAATGGGAACGGGTTTGGGTCCATTGGGATTGTGTACAGTGGGAGTGAATGGGAAGGGGTTTGGGTCCATTGGGATTCTGGACAATGGGAGTGAAAGGGAAGGGGTTTGGGTCCATTGGGATTGTGTACAGTGGGAGTGAATGGGAAGGGGTTAGGTCCATTGGGATTGTGTACAGTGGGAGTGAATGGGAAGGGGTTTGGGTCCATTGGGATTGTGTACAGTGGGAGTGAATGGGAAGGGGGTTGTGTCCATTGGGATTGTGTACAGTGGGAGTGAATAGGAAGGGGTTTGGGTCCATTGGGATTCTGGACAATGGGAGTGAATGGGAAGGGGTTTGTGTCCATTGGGATCGTGTACAGTGTGAGTGAATGGGAAAGGGTTTGGGTCCATTGGGATTGTGTACAGTGGGAGTGAATGGGAAGGGTTTGGGTCCATTGGGATTGTGTCCACAGGGCGTGAATGGGAAGGGGTTTGGGTCCATTGGGATTGTGTCCACTGGGAGTGAATGGGAAGGGGTTGGGTCCATTGGGATTGTGTACAGTGGGAATGAATAGGAAGGGGTTTGTGTCCATTGGGATTGTGAACAATGGGAGTGAATGGGAAGGGATTTGGGTCCATTGTGATTGTGTACAGTGGGAGTGAATGGGAAGGGGTTGGGTCACATTGGAATTGGGTCCAGTGGGAGTGAATGGGAAGGGGTTGGGTCCATTGGGATTGTGTACAGTGGGAGTGAATGGGAAGGGGTTTGTGTCCATTGGGATTGTGAACAATGGGAGTGAATGGGAAGGGATTTGGGTCCATTGGGATTGTGTACAGTGGGAGTGAATGGGAAGGGGTTTGGGTCCATTGGGATTGTGTACAGTGAGAGTGAATGGGAAGGGGTTTGGTCCATTGGGACTGTATGCAGTGGGAGTGAATGGGAAGGGGTTGGGTCCATTGGGATTGTGTACAGTGGGAGTGAATGGGAAGGGGTTTGATCACATTGGGAATTTGTACAGTGGGAGTTAATGGGAAGGGGTTTGGGTCCATTGGGATGGTGTACAGCGGGAGTGAATGGGAAGGGGTTTGGGTCCATTGGGATTGTGGACAGTGGGAGTGAAAGGGAAGGGGTTTGGGTCCATTGGGATTGTGTACAATGGGAGTGAAAGGGAAGGGGTTTGTGTCCATTGGGATTGTGTAGAGTGGGAGTGAATGGGAAGGGATTTGTCCCATTGGGATTGTGTACAGTGGGAGTGAATGGGAAGGGGTTGGGTCCATTGGGATTGTGTACAATGGGAGTGAATAGGAAGGGGTTTGGTCCCATTGGGATTCTGTACAGTGGGAGTGAATGGGAAGGGGTTGGCTCCATTGGGATTGTGTACAGGGGGAGTGAATGGGAATGAGTTGGGTCCATTGGGATTGTGTACAATGGGAGTGAATGGGATGTGGTTTGGT
The DNA here is from genome assembly GCF_052327205.1 of Somniosus microcephalus. Classification (NCBI taxonomy): domain Eukaryota; kingdom Metazoa; phylum Chordata; class Chondrichthyes; order Squaliformes; family Somniosidae; genus Somniosus; species Somniosus microcephalus. The sequence goes on along the minus strand of NW_028225185.1, from coordinate 25,168,938 downwards.
CCATCGGGATTGTGTACAGTGGGAGTGAATGGGAAGGGGTTTGGGTCCATTGGGATTGTGTACAGTGGGAGTGAATGGGAAGGGGTTGGGTCACATTGGGATTGTGTACAATGGGAGTGAATGGGAAGGGGTTGGGTCCATTGGGATTGTGTACAGTGGGAGTGAATGGGAAGGGGTTTGGGTCCATTGGGATTGTGTACAGTGGGAGTGAATGGGAAGGGGTTGGGTCCATTGGGATTGTGTACAGTGGGAGTGAATGGGAAGGGGTTTGGGTCCATTGGGATTGTGTACAGTGGGAGTGAATGGGAAGGGGTTGGGTCAATTGGGATTGTGTACAGTGGGAGTGAATGGGAAGGGGTTTGGGTCCATTGGGTTGTGTGCAGTGGGAGTGAGTGGGAAGGGGTTGGGTCGATTGGGATTGTGTACAGTGGGAGTGAATGAGAAGGGGTTTGGTTCCATTGGGATTCTGGACAATGGGAGTGAATTGGAAGGGGTTTGTGTCCATTGGGATTGCGTACAGTGGGAGAGAATTGGAAGGTGTTTGGTTCCATTGGGATTGTGTACAGGGGGGGTGAATTGGGAGGGGTTTGGTCCCATTGGGATTCTGGACAATGGGAGTGAATGGGAAGGGGTTTGGGTCCATTGGGATTGTGTCCGCTGCGAGTGAATGGGAAGGGGTTGGGTCCATTGGGATTGTGTACAGTGGGAGTGAATGGGAAGGGGTTTGGGTCCATTGGGATTGTGAACAATGGGAGTGAATGGGAAGGGATTTGGGTCCATTGTGATTGTGTACAGTGGGAGTGAATGGGAAGGGGTTGGTTCCATTGGGATTATGTACAGTGGGAGTGAATGGGAAGGGGTTGGGTCCATTGGGATTGTGTACAGTGGGAGTGAATCGGAAGGGGTTTGTGTCCATTGGGATTGTGTACAGTGGGAGTGAATGGGAAGGGGTTTGGTCCATTGGGATTGTGTACAGTGGGAGTGAATGGGAAGGGGTTGGGTCCATTGGGATTGTGTACAGTCGGAGTGAATGGGAAGCGGTTGGGTCCATTGGGATTGTGTACAGTGGGAGTGAATGGGAAGGGGTTTGGGTCCATTGGGATGGTGTCCACTGGGAGTGAATGGGAAGGGGTTTGGGTCCATTGGGATTGTGTCCACTGGGAGTGAATGGGAAGGGGTTGGGTCCATTGGGATTGTGTACAGTGGGAGTGAATGGGAAGGGGTTGGGTCCATTGGGATTGTGTACAGTGGGAGTGAATGGGAAGGGGTTTGGGTCCATTGGGATTGTGTACAGTGGGAGTGAATGCGAAGGGGTTTGTGTCCATTGGGATTGTGTACAGTGGGAGTGAATAGGAAGGGGTTTGGGTCCATTGGGATTCTGGACAATGGGAGTGAATGGGAAGGGGTTTGTGTCCATTGGGATCGTGTACAATGTGAGTGAATGGGAAGGGGTTTGGGTCCATTGGGATCGTGTACAGTGGGAGTGAATGGGAAGGGGTTTGGGTCCATTGGGATTGTGTCCACTGGGAGTGAATGGGAAGGGGTTTGGGTCCATTGGGATTGTGTCCACTGGGAGTGAATGGGAAGGGGTTGGGTCCATTGGGAATGTGTACAGTGGGAATGAATAGGAAGGGGTTTGTGTCCATTGGGATTGTGAACAATGGGAGTGAATGGGAAGGGATTTGGGTCCATTGTGATTGCGTACAGTGGGAGTGAATGGAAAGGGGTTTGGGTCCATTGGGATTGTGTACAGTGGGAGTGAATGGGAAGGGATTGGGTCCATTGGGATTGTGTACAGTGGGAGTGAATGGGAAGGGGTTGGGTCCATTGGGATTGTGTACAGCGGGAGTGAATGGGAAGGGGTTTGGGTCCATTGGGATTCTGGACAATGGGAGTGAATGGGAAGGGGTTGGGTCCATTGGGATTGTGTACAGTGGGAGTGAATGGGAAGGGGTTTGTGTCCATTGGGATTGTGAACAATGGGAGTGAATGGGAAGGGACTTGGGTCCATTGGGATTGTGTACAGTGGGAGTGAATGGGAAGGGGTTTGGGTACATTGGGATTGTGTAAAGTGGGAGTGAATGGGAAGGGGTTTGGGTCCATTGGGATTGTGTACAGTGGGAGTGAATGGGAAGGGGTTTGTGTCCATTGGGATTGTGTACAGTGGGAGTGAATGGGAAGGGATTGGGTCACATTGGGATTGTGTACAGTGGGAGTGAATGGGAAGGTGTTTGGGTCCATTGGGATTGTGTACAGTGGGAGTGAATTGGGAGGGGTTTGGTCCCATTGGGATTCTGGACAATGGGAGTGAATGGGAAGGGGTTTGGGTCCATTGGGATTGTGTCCACTGGGAGTGAATGGGAAGGGGTTGGGTCCATTGTGATTGTGTACAGTGGGAGTGAATGGGAAGGGGTTGGGTCCATTGGGATTATGTACATTGGGAGTGAATGGGAAGGGGTTGGTTCCATTGGGATTGTGTACAGTGGGAGTGAATGGGAAGGGGTTTGTGTCCATTGGGATTGTGTATAGTGGGAGTGAATGGGAAGGGGTTTGGTCCATTGGGATTGTGTACAGTGGGAGTGAATGGGAAGGGTTTGGGTCCATTGGGATTGTGTACAGTGGGAGTGAATGGGAACGGGTTTGGGTCCATTGGGATTGTGTACAGTGGGAGTGAATGGGAAGGGGTTTGGGTCCATTGGGATTCTGGACAATGGGAGTGAAAGGGAAGGGGTTTGGGTCCATTGGGATTGTGTACAGTGGGAGTGAATGGGAAGGGGTTAGGTCCATTGGGATTGTGTACAGTGGGAGTGAATGGGAAGGGGTTTGGGTCCATTGGGATTGTGTACAGTGGGAGTGAATGGGAAGGGGGTTGTGTCCATTGGGATTGTGTACAGTGGGAGTGAATAGGAAGGGGTTTGGGTCCATTGGGATTCTGGACAATGGGAGTGAATGGGAAGGGGTTTGTGTCCATTGGGATCGTGTACAGTGTGAGTGAATGGGAAAGGGTTTGGGTCCATTGGGATTGTGTACAGTGGGAGTGAATGGGAAGGGTTTGGGTCCATTGGGATTGTGTCCACAGGGCGTGAATGGGAAGGGGTTTGGGTCCATTGGGATTGTGTCCACTGGGAGTGAATGGGAAGGGGTTGGGTCCATTGGGATTGTGTACAGTGGGAATGAATAGGAAGGGGTTTGTGTCCATTGGGATTGTGAACAATGGGAGTGAATGGGAAGGGATTTGGGTCCATTGTGATTGTGTACAGTGGGAGTGAATGGGAAGGGGTTGGGTCACATTGGAATTGGGTCCAGTGGGAGTGAATGGGAAGGGGTTGGGTCCATTGGGATTGTGTACAGTGGGAGTGAATGGGAAGGGGTTTGTGTCCATTGGGATTGTGAACAATGGGAGTGAATGGGAAGGGATTTGGGTCCATTGGGATTGTGTACAGTGGGAGTGAATGGGAAGGGGTTTGGGTCCATTGGGATTGTGTACAGTGAGAGTGAATGGGAAGGGGTTTGGTCCATTGGGACTGTATGCAGTGGGAGTGAATGGGAAGGGGTTGGGTCCATTGGGATTGTGTACAGTGGGAGTGAATGGGAAGGGGTTTGATCACATTGGGAATGTGTACAGTGGGAGTTAATGGGAAGGGGTTTGGGTCCATTGGGATGGTGTACAGCGGGAGTGAATGGGAAGGGGTTTGGGTCCATTGGGATTGTGGACAGTGGGAGTGAAAGGGAAGGGGTTTGGGTCCATTGGGATTGTGTACAATGGGAGTGAAAGGGAAGGGGTTTGTGTCCATTGGGATTGTGTAGAGTGGGAGTGAATGGGAAGGGATTTGTCCCATTGGGATTGTGTACAGTGGGAGTGAATGGGAAGGGGTTGGGTCCATTGGGATTGTGTACAATGGGAGTGAATAGGAAGGGGTTTGGTCCCATTGGGATTCTGTACAGTGGGAGTGAATGGGAAGGGGTTGGGTCCATTGGGATTGTGTACAGGGGGAGTGAATGGGAATGAGTTGGGTCCATTGGGATTGTGTACAATGGGAGTGAATGGGATGTGGTTTGGTCCATCGGGATTGTGTACAGTGGGAGTGAATGGGAAGGGGTTTGGGTCCATTGGGATTGTGTACAGTGGGAGTGAATGGGAAGGGGTTGGGTCACATTGGGATTGTGTACAATGGGAGTGAATGGGAAGGGGTTGGGTCCATTGGGATTGTGTACAGTGGGAGTGAATGGGAAGGGGTTTGGGTCCATTGGGATTGTGTACAGTGGGAGTGAATGGGAAGGGGTTGGGTCCATTGGGATTGTGTACAGTGGGAGTGAATGGGAAGGGGTTTGGGTCCATTGGGATTGTGTACAGTGGGAGTGAATGGGAAGGGGTTGGGTCAATTGGGATTGTGTACAGTGGGAGTGAATGGGAAGGGGTTTGGGTCCATTGGGTTGTGTGCAGTGGGAGTGAGTGGGAAGGGGTTGGGTCGATTGGGATTGTGTACAGTGGGAGTGAATGGGAAGGGGTTTGGGTCGCTTGGGATTGTGTACAGTGGGAGTGAATGGTAAGGGGTTGGGTCGATTGGGATTGTGTACAGTGGGAGTGAATGGGAAGGTGTTTGGGTCCATTGGGATTGTGTACAGTGGGAGTGAATGGGAAGGGGTTGGGTCCATTGGGATTGTGTACAGTGGGAGTGAATGGGAAGGGGTTTGGGTCCATTGGGATTGTGTACAGTGGGAGTGAATGGGAAGGGGTTGGGTCAATTGGGATTGTGTGCAGTGGGAGTGAATGGGAAGGGGTTTGGGTCCATTGGGTTGTGTACAGTGGGAGTGAGTGGGAAGGGGTTGGATCGATTGGGATTGTGTACAGTGGGAGTGAATGGGAAGGGGTTTGGGTCGCTTGGGATTGTGTACAGTGGGAGTGAATGGGAAGGGGTTGGTTCGATTGGGATTGTGTACAGTGGGAGTGCATGGGAAGGGGTTTGTGTCCATTGGGATTGTGTACAGTGGGAGTGACTGGAGCTTCTTAAAGTGATGCAGTTGACAGTTCACTTTGTTTTACATGAACCTATTGTGGCAGGAAGAGGTTTGAGCTGCTGGGCTGTTGACGCCAGCCTTGCTCTCTCGCTGAAGGTGCTGTGGCTGCTGATTCCTCCCATATTTGGCAAAGTTTCAGCTCGGGTCAGGAGGAAGTGTAAACCTGCCGCCCACTCAGTGTCACTGAAACCTTAAAGGGACAGGCACCAGCTCCTCTCCGGAATCGATGGGGCCGTGCGGACTGAATCAATGCAGTGGGGAGAGGGGGGTGTTGGTCGAGTGACTCCGGGTGGGGGTAAGCAGGGGTTCCAGCGGAGACACACTGTCTGGGAGCGGCGTCAATGGGGGAGGCCATTGATGATCAGGAGGGGCAGTAGCGAATGCTGTTAGGCTTTACTGAGCTCCTACTGACAGATGGATGTGCTGTGGCTGTGAGGCCTTTGGGCGTGTGTGCCTGTCTATCTCCGGACATGCTCAGCACCGACGACTGAAGACAAGAGGTGCAACTTCCTGTCAGCGAGCGAGCAGCAGCTCATTCTGAGTTGCAACGGCTGGAGGTCTCTGCTCGTCCGCCTGGGCTGGGGTCCCTGCTCGTCCACCTGGGCTGGTGGTCTCTGCTCATCCGCCTGGGCTGGTGGTCTCTGCTCGTCCGCCTGGGCTGGTGGTCTCTGCTCCGCCGCCAGGGCTGGTGGTCTCTGCTCGTTCGCCTGGGCTGGTGGTCTCTGCTCGTCCGCCTGGGCTGGTGGTCTCTGCTCCGCCGTCAGGGCTGGTGGTCTCTGCTCGTTCGCCTGGGCTGGGGTCTCTGCTCGTCCGCCTGGGCTGTGTGAGTGGGGAGGGGGTAACTCTGCCCTGCCCCGTGTACTGTCACCCAGTTTCGTCGATTCTCTTTTCCCAGGCGCCCAGTAACAAGCGGGTGAAACCGGTCTCCAGACTGAAGCGCTTCAGCCAATCATTCCAGGTACGAATCATGAGCCAATCAGGGGCGGGATGATTTGGGGGCTGTGGGTGGGGGCTGTGGGTGGGGGCTGTGGGTGGGGGCTGTGGGTGGGGGCTGTGGGTGGGGGCTGTGGGTGAGGGCTGTGGGTGGGGCTGTGGGTGGGGGCTGTGGGTGGGGGCGAGAGTGGGGGTGGAATCCTTGGCTTTATTAATAGAGGCATAGAGTACAAAAGCAAGGATGTTACGCTAAACCTTTATAAAACACTGGTTAGGCCTCAGCTGGAGTATTGTTTCCAATTCTGGGCACCGCACTTTAGGAAGGATGTCAAGACCTTGGAGAGGGTGCAGAGGAGATTGACCAGAATGGTGCCGGGGATGAGGGACTTCAGTGACGTGGAGAGACTGGAGAAGCTGGGGTTGTTCTCGTTAGAGCAGAGAAGGTTAAGGGGAGATTGACCAGAATGGTACCAGGGATGAGGGACTTCAGTGATGTGGAGAGACTGGAGAAGCTGGGGTTGTTCTCCTTAGAGCAGAGAAGGTTAAGGGGAGATTGACCAGAATGGTACTGGGGATGAGGGACTTCAGTGATGTGGAGAGACTGGAGAAGTTGGGATTGTTCTCCTTAGAGCAGAGAAGGTTAAGGGGAGATTGACCAGAATGGTACCAGGGATGAGGGACTTCAGTGATGTGGAGAGACTGGAGAAGCTGGGGTTGTTCTCCTTAGAGCAGAGAAGGTTAAGGGGAGATTGACCAGAATGGTACCAGGGATGAGGGTCTTCAGTGATGTGGAGAGACTGGAGAAGCTGGGATTGTTCTCCTTAGAGCAGAGAAGGTTAAGGGGAGATTGACCAGAATGGTACCAGGGATGAGGGACTTCAGTGATGTGGAGAGACTGGAGAAGCTGGGGTTGTTCTCCTTAGAGCAGAGAAGGTTAAGGGGAGATTGACCAGAATGGTTCCAGGGATGAGGGACTTCAGTGATGTGGAGAGACTGGAGAAGCTGGGGTTGTTCTCCTTAGAGCAGAGAAGGCTAAGGGGAGATTGACCAGAATGGTACCAGGGATGAGGGACTTCAGTGATGTGGAGAGACTGGAGAAGCTGGGGTTGTTCTCCTTAGAGCAGAGAAGGTTAAGGGGAGATTGACCAGAGTGGTACCAGGGATGAGGGACTTCAGTGACACGGAGAGATTGGAGAAGCTGGGGTTGTTCTCCTTGGAGCAGAGAAGGTTAAGGGGAGATTTAATCGAGGTGTTCAAAATCATGAGGGGTTTTGATGGAGTAAATGAGGAGAAACTGTTTCCAGTGGCAGGAGGGTCGGTAACCAAAGGACACAGATTGAAGATAATCGGTAAAAGAACCAGAGGGAGATGAGGAGCGAGTTGTTGTGATCTGGAACGCGCTGCCTGAAAGGGCGGTGGGAGCAGATTCAATAGTAACTTTCAAAAGGGGAATTGGAGAAATACTTGAAGGGGAGAAATGTGCCGGGCTGTGGGGAAAGAGCAGGGGGGAGTGGGACTAATTGGAGAGCTCGTTCAAAGAGCCGGCATAGGCACGATGGGCCGAACGGCCTCGTTCTCTGTGCTGTGCGATTTGATTTTATGATTTGAAGAGCGCTGCCTGGTGTGGGACTGAGGCACTTCGGGAGGCTGAATCCCCCAAGACTGTCTCTCCCGGCTCTAAATCCACAACTGTAAGCCCCATTCCTCTAACTCCCGGCAGCCCCCGCCACTCCCAACTGCTCCTCTTCCCTCCTGGAGCGCAAGAGGCAGCGGGGCGGTAGGTCATGGGGCGAGGAGGTCAGAGGGCGAGGAGATCAGAGGGCGAGGAGGTCAGAGGGTGAAGAGGTCAGAGGGTCAAGAGGTCAGAGGGTGAGGTTAGAGGGCGAGGAGGTCAGAGGGTGAGGTCAGAGGGCGAGGAGGTCAGAGGGTGAGGGGGTCAGAGGGCGAGGTGGTCAGAGGGTGAGGGGGTCAGAGGGTGAGGAGGTCAGAGGGTGAGGAGGTCAGAGGGTGAGGGGGTCAGAGGGTGAGGAGGTCAGAGGGTGAGGAGGTCAGAGGGTGAGGAGGTCAGAGGGTGAGGGGTCAGAGGGTGAGGAGGTCAGAGGGTGAGGAGGTCAGAGGGTGAGGAGGTCAGAGGGTGAGGGGTCAGAGGGTGAGGGGTCAGAGGGTGAGGAGGTCAGAGGGTGAGGAGGTCAGAGGGTGAGGAGGTCAGAGGGTGAGGGGTCAGAGGGTGAGGGGTCAGAGGGTGAGGAGGTCAGAGGGTGAGGAGGTCAGAGGGTGAGGAGGTCAGGGAGCGGTATGCGTGCAGTGCTGTCGCGTTGAAAGGCTCCTCCTTCCCGCCCTTAAAATGGAAGGGTCATCACTGCAGGCTCTGCCAGGGGAAAACTTACCTGATCCCCGACGGCAGCCACGATCCGGCCCGATCAGCTCGATGCACTGCAGCAGAGTGCCGGGCTGATCGAGCTCTGGGGGAGAAAGCAAAAAAATTACAGCGAACGAGCATTTCAGTACTTTTTTTTTCCCTACCTCGGCCGCCTCGCCGCGAAGCGCCCGGCCCCCTGATCAACGCCCCCCTGCAGCTGTCGGTGTTTTTGCCCAGCGATGCTGCAGGGGGCGGGCCTGAAGTTCGGGTCCGGGGCGATGCGCACGGCGATGGCATCACGATCTCCGAGTGAAGGAAATCGGTGCGCAACGCCAAACCGCGCCGCAAACCTCCCGCCGAATTTAGCGGGAGGCGATATTCTCGCCGCGCCTGGGCGGTGAGTGGTTAGCGCCCCCCCCTCGAGGTGCTAACCTGCTGAATTTCTAGCCCTATACATTTCAATGAGATCACTTCTTTCTTCTAAACTCTAGGGAATATAGGCCTAGTCTACTCAATCTGTCCTCATAGGACAATCCCCCCATCCCAGGAACCAGTTTGGTGAACCTTCGCTGCACTCCCTCTATGGCAAGTATATCCTTCCTTAGGTAAGACCAGAACTGTGCACAGTACTCCAGGCGTGGCCTCACCAATGCCCTGTAGAATTGTAGCAAGACGTCTTTACTCTTATACACTAATCCCTTTCTAACAAAAGCTAACATACCATTTGCTTTCCGAATCGCTTGCTGTACCTGCACGTTAACTTTCTGTGATTCGTGTACAAGGACACCCAGCTCCCTCTGAATGCATTTCCCAGTCTCTCTCCATTCAAAAAATATTCTGCTTTTTTGCTTTTCAAAGCGGATAACTTCACACTTGCCCACACTGTATCCCATTTGCCATGTTCTTGCCCACTCGGTCAACCTGTCTCGATCTCTCTGCAGCCTCCTAGCGTCCTCCTCACAGCTTACCTTCCCACCTAACTTTGTATCAGCAAACTTGGATACGTTCCACTCGGTCCCTTCATCCTAGACATTGATAGAAATTGTGAATTACCCTGGGGTGACGGCACTGCCCAGACGCCTCGCTCTCACTGACCCCAGCAACTCCTCCTTCTGTTTGTTTATTCAGCGGCTGAGCTTCCGCACGGACACGCGCCCAGCCTACTTCCCTTCGCGGCCCTGGAGCAAGAGTTCGGCGGGATCCTCAAAATCCCGCAACAGCAAACTGTGGAGTGAGACGTTTGACAGCGTCGGCGAGGAGCTGTCATCGAAAGAAATCAAACGGCAGGAGGTAGGAAACGGCCATCGGGCGGAGAGAGGGCGGGGGACGGAGCGGGGAGAGAGGGCGGGGGACGGAGCGGGGAGAGAGGGCAGGGGGACGGAGCGGGGAGAGAGGGAAGGGGGACGGAGCGGGGAGAGAGGGCGGGGGATGGAGCGGTGAGAGAGGGCAGGGGGATGGAGCGGGGAGAGGGGGCGGGGGACGGAGCGGGGAGAGAGGGCGGGGGACGGAGCGGGGAGAGAGGGCGGGGGACGGAGCGGGGAGAGAGGGCGGGGGACGGAGCGGGGAGAGAGGGCGGGGGACGGAGCGGGGAGAGAGGGCGGGGGACGGAGCGGGGAGAGAGGGCGGGGGACGGAGCGGGGAGAGAGGGCGGGGGACGGAGCGGGGAGAGAGGGCGGGGGACGGAGCGGGGAGAGAGGGCGGGGGACGGAGCGGGGAGAGAGGGCGGGGGACGGAGCGGGGAGAGAGGGCGGGGGACGGAGCGGGGAGAGAGGGCGGGGGACGGAGCGGGGAGAGAGGGCGGGGGACGGAGCGGGGAGAGAGGGCGGGGGACGGAGCGGGGAGAGAGGGCGGGGGACGGAGCGGTGAGAGAGGGCGGGGGACGGAGCGGGGAGAGGGGGCGGGGGACGGAGCGGGGAGAGAGGGCGGGGGGACGGAGCGGGGAGAGAGGGCAGGGGGACGGAGCGGGGAGAGAGGGCGGGGGACGGAGCGGGGAGAGAGGGCGGGGGACGGAGCGGGAGAGAGGGCGGGGGACGGAGCGGGGAGAGAGGGCGGGGGACGGAGCGGGGAGAGGGGGCGGGGGACGGAGCGGGGAGAGAGGGCGGGGGGACGGAGCGGGGAGAGAGGGCGGGGGACGGAGCGGGGAGAGAGGGCAGGGGGACGGAGCGGGGAGAGGGGGCGGGGGACGGAGCGGGGAGAGAGGGCGGGGGGACGGAGCGGGGAGAGAGGGCGGGGGACGGAGCGGTGAGAGAGGGCGGGGGACGGAGCGGGGAGAGAGGGCGGGGAACGGAGCGGGGAGAGAGGGCGGGGGACGGAGCGGGGAGAGGGGTCGGGGGACGGAGCGGGGAGAGAGGGCGGGGGGACGGAGCGGGGAGAGAGGGCGGGGGACGGAGCGGGGAGAGAGGGCGGGGACGGAGCGGGGAGAGAGGGCGGGGGGACGGAGCGGGGAGAGGGGGCGGGGGACGGAGCGGGGAGAGAGGGCGGGGGGACGGAGCGGGGAGAGAGGGCGGGGGACGGAGCGGTGAGAGAGGGCGGGGGACGGAGCGGGGAGAGAGGGCGGGGGACGGAGCGGGGAGAGAGGGCGGGGGACGGAGCGGGGAGAGAGGGCGGGGGACGGAGCGGGGAGAGAGGGCGGGGGACGGAGCGGGGAGAGGGGGCGGGGGACGGAGCGGGGAGAGAGGGCGGGGGACGGAGCGGGGAGAGGGGGCGGGGGACGGAGCGGGGAGAGAGGGCGGGGGACGGAGCGGGGAGAGAGGGCGGGGGACGGAGCGGGGAGAGAGGGCGGGGGACGGAGCGGGGAGAGAGGGCGGGGGACGGAGCGGGGAGAGGGGGCGGGGGACAGAGCGGGGAGAGAGGGCGGGGGACGGAGCGGGGAGAGGGGGCGGGGGACAGAGCGGGGAGAGAGGGCGGGGGACGGAGCGGGGAGAGAGGGCGGGGGACGGAGCGGTGAGAGAGGGCGGGGGACGGAGCGGGGAGAGGGCGGGGGACGGAGCGGGGAGAGAGGGCGGGGGACGGAGCGGGAGAGAGGGCGGGGGACGGAGCGGGGAGAGAGGGCGGGGGACGGAGCGGTGAGAGAGGGCAGGGGGACGGAGCGGGGAGAGAGGGCGGGGGACGGAGCGGGGAGAGAGGGCGGGGGACGGAGCGGGGAGAGAGGGCGGGGGACGGAGCGGGGAGAGAGGGCGGGGGACGGAGCGGGGAGAGAGGGCGGGGGACGGAGCGGGGAGAGGGGGCGGGGGACGGAGCGGGGAGAGAGGGCGGGGGACGGAGCGGGGAGAGAGGGCGGGGGACGGAGCGGGGAGAGAGGGCGGGGGACGGAGCGGGGAGAGAGGGCGGGGGACGGAGCGGGGAGAGAGAGGGCGGGGGACGGAGCGGGGACAGAGGGCGGGGGACGGAGCGGGGAGAGAGGGCGGGGGACGGAGCGGGGACAGAGGGCGGGGGACGGAGCGGGGAGAGAGGGCGGGGGACGGAGCGGGGAGAGAGGGCGGGGGACGGAGCGGGGACAGAGGGCGGGGGACGGAGCGGGGAGAGAGGGCGGGGGACGGAGCGGGGAGAGAGGGCGGGGGGACGGAGCGGGGAGAGAGGGCGGGGGACGGAGCGGGGAGAGAGGGCGGGGGACGGAGCGGTGAGAGAGGGCGGGGGACGGAGCGGGGAGAGAGGGCGGGGGACGGAGCGGGGACAGAGGGCGGGGGACGGAGCGGGGAGAGAGGGCCGGGGACGGAGCGGGGAGAGAGGGCGGGGGACGGAGCGGGGAGAGAGGGCGGGGGACGGAGCGGGGAGAGAGGGCGGGGGACGGAGCGGTGAGAGAGGGCAGGGGGACGGAGCGGGGAGAGAGGGCGGGGGACGGAGCGGGGAGAGAGGGCGGGGGACGGAGCGGGGAGAGAGGGCGGGGGACGGAGCGGGGAGAGAGGGCGGGGGACGGAGCGGGGAGAGAGGGCAGGGGGACGGAGCGGGGAGAGAGGGCGGGGGACGGAGCGGGGAGAGAGGGGCGGGGGACGGAGCGGGGAGAGAGGGCGGGGGACGGAGCGGGGAGAGAGGGCGGGGGACGGAGCGGGGAGAGGGGGCGGGGGACGGAGCGGTGAGAGAGGGCAGGGGGACGGAGCGGGGAGAGAGGGCGGGGGACGGAGCGGGGAGAGAGGGCGGGGACGGAGCGGGGAGAGAGGGCGGGGGACGGAGCGGGGAGAGAGGGCGGGGACGGAGCGGGGAGAGAGGGCGGGGGACGGAGCGGGAGAGAGGGCGGGGGACGGAGCGGGGAGAGAGGGCGGGGAGGGAGCGGGGAGAGAGGGCACGGGACGGAGCGGGGAGAGAGGGCGGGGGACGGAGCGGGGAGAGAGGGCGGGGGACGGAGCGGGGAGAGAGGGGCGG